>NW_024716655.1:0-15960 GCF_018991925.1 Homarus americanus | reverse complement strand
CACAATTAGAAGATCGTGAGTTCAAATCCTGGTGGGGTGAGGTGTTGATTATGTGTAAAAGTCCGTGTGCTTTATTGGGCTAATGAAATATATATGGATCCTCGTGTTTGGAAGCAGCATTTGGTAAAACGTTGCTCTGATCACCTAAGCGGCACGGGTGGTCCCCATTAGAGGTTCACGGCGCCATAAGCTCGCTTAACAGGCTTTGTGTGAAATATAGCAGAGTCTAGGACTGCTTTTATTATCCTGGTGGCCCAGAGGTAGCATTCCCCGGTCACAATCATAAGATCGTGGGTTCAAATCCTGGTGGGGTGAGGTGTTGGTTAAATGTAGAAGTCCGCGTGCTTTATTGGGCTAATGAAATATATATGGATCCTCGTGTTTCGACGCCGCATTGGGTTAAGCGTTGCTCTGATCACCTAAGCGGCACGGGTGGTCCCCCATTAGAGGTTCACGGCGCCATAAGCTCGTTGAACAGGCTTTGTGTGAAATATAGCAGAGTCTAGGACTGCTTTCATTGTCCTGGTTGCCCAGAGGTAGCGTTCCCCGGTCACAATTATAAGATCGCGGGTTCAAATCCTGGTAGGTTTAGGTGTTGATTATATGTAGAAGTCCGCGTGCTTTATTGGGCTAATGAAATATATATGGACCCTCGTGTTTTGAAACCGCATTTGGTAAAACGTTGCTTTGATCACCTAAGCGGCACGGGTGGTCCCCATTAGAGGTTCACGGCGACATAAGCTCGCTGAACAGGCTTTGTGTGAAATATAGCAGAGTCTAGGACTGCTTTTATTTTCCTGGAGGCCCAGAGGTAGCGTTCCCCGGTCACAATTATAAGATCGTGTTTGAATCCTGGTGGGGTGAGGTGTTGATTATATGTAGAAGTCCCAGTGCTTATTGGGCTTAATGAAATATATTTGGATCCTCGTGGTTTCAAGTCAAGATTTGGTAAAAGTTGCTCTGATCACCTAAGCGGCACGGGTGGTCCCCATTAGAGGTTCACGGCGCCAAAAGCTCGTTGAACAGGCTTTGGGTGAAATATAGCAGAGTCTAGGACTGCTTTTAGTGTCCTGGTGGCCCAGAGGTAGCGTTCCCCGGTCACAATTGGAAGATCGTGGGTTCGAATCCTGGTGGGGTGAGGTGTTGATTATATGAAGAAGTCCGCGTGCTTTATTGGGCTAATGAAATATATATGGATCCTCGTGTTTCGAAGCCGCATTTGGTAAAACGTTGCTCTGATCACCTAAGCGGCACGGGTGGTCCTCATTAGAGGTTCACGGCGCCATAAGCTCATTCAACAGGCTTTGTGTGAAATATAACAATCTAGGACTGCTTTTAGTTTCCTGGTGGTTCAGAGGCACCGTTCCCCGGTTACAGTTATAAGATCATGGGTTGAAATCCTGGTGGGGTGAGGTGTTGATTATATGTAGAAGTCCGCGTGCTTTAATGGGATAATGAAATATATATGGATCCTCGTGTTTCGAAGCCGTATTTGGTAAAACATTGCTCTCATCACCTATGCAGCACGGGTGGTCCCCATTAGAGGTTCACGGCGCCATAATCTCATTGAACAGGCTTTGTGTGAAATATAGCAGAGTCTAGGACTGCTTTTATTGTCCTGGTGGCCCAGAGGTAGCGTTCCGCCTGTCACAATTAGAAGATCGTGAGTTCAAATCCTGGTGGGGTGAGGTGTTGATTATGTGTAAAAGTCCGCGTGCTTTATTGGGCTAATGAAATATATATGGATCCGCGTGTTACGAAGCCGCATTTGGTAAAACGTTGCTCTGATCACCTAAGCGGCACTGGTGGTCCCCTATAGTGGTTCACAGTGCCATAAGCTCGTTGAAAAGGCTTTGTGTGAAATATAGCAGAGTCTAGGGCTGCTTTTATTGTCCTAGTGGCCCAGAGGTAGCATTCCCCGGTCACAATTATATAATCGTGGGTTCAAATCCTGGTGGGGTGAGGTGTTGATTATATGTAGAAGTCTGCGTGCTTTATTGGGCTAATGAAATATATATGGATCCTCGTGTTTCGAAGCCGGTTTTGGTAAAACGTTGCTCTGATCATCTAAGCGGCACAGGTGGTCCCCATTAGTGGTTCATGGAGCCATAAGGTCGTTGAACAGGCTTTGTGTGAAATATAGTAGAGACTTGGACTGCTTTTATTGTCCTGGTGGCCCAGAGGTAGCATACCCCAGTCACAATTATAAGATCGTGGGTTCAAATCCTGGTGGGGTGAGGTGTTGATTATATGTAGAAGTCCGCGTGCTTTATTGGGCTAATGAAATATATATGGATCCTCGTGTTTCGAAGCCGCATTTGGTAAAACGTTGCTCTGATCACCTAATCGGCACGGGTGGTCCCCATTAGAGGTTCACGGCGCCATAAGCTCGTTCAACAGGCTTTGTGTGAAATATAGAAGAGTCTAGGACTGCTTTTATTGTCCTGGTGGCCCAGAGGTAGCATTCCCCGGTCACAATTATAAGATCGTGGGTTCAAATCCTGGTGGGATGAGGTGTTGATTATATGTACAAGTCCGCGTGCTTTATTGGGCTAATGAAATATATATGGATCCTCGTGTTTCGAAGCCACATTTGGTAAAACGTTGCTCTCATCACCTAAGCGGCACGGGTGGTCCTCATTAAAGGTTCACGGCGCCATAAGCTCGTTGAACAGGCTTTGTGTGAAATATAGCAGAGTCTAGGACTGCTTTTATTGTTCCTGGTGGCCCAGAGGTAGTGATCCCCGGTCACAATTAGAAGATCGTGGGTTCGAATCCTGGTGGGGTGAGGTTTTGATTATATGAAGAAGTCCGCGTGCTTTATTGGGCTAATGAAATATATATGATCCTCGTGTTTCGAAGTCGTGATTTGGCAAAAACGTTGCTCTGATCACCTAAGCGGCACAGGTGGTCCTCATTAGATGCTTCACGGTGCCTGCTCGCTGAACAGGCTGTGTGAAGCCATAGCAGAGTCTAGGACTGCTTTTATTGTCCTGGTGGCCCAGAGGTATCGCTCCTGTCGCTACTAGAAGATCGTGGGTTCGAATCCTGGTGGGGTAAGGTGTTGATTATATGAAGAAGTCCGCGTGCTCTATTGGGCTAATGAAATATATATGGATCCTCGTGTTTCGAAGCCAGAATTCGTAAAACGTTGCTCTGATCACCTAAGCGGCACGGGTGGTCCCCTATAGTGGTTCACAGCGCCATAAGCTCGTTGAAAAGGCTTTGTGTGAAATATAGCAGAGTCTAGGGCTGCTTTTATTGTCCTAGTGGCCCAGAGGTAGCATTCCCCGGTCCCAATTATAAGATCGTGGGTTCAAATCCTGGTGGGGTGAGGTGTTGATTATATGAAGAAGTCCGCGTGCTTTATTGGGCTAATAAAATATATATGGATCCTCGTGTTTCGAAGCCGCATTTGGTAAAACGTTGCTCTGATCACCTAAGCGGCACGGGTGGTCCCCTATAGTGGTTAACAGCGCCATAAGCTCGTGGAAAAGGCTTTGTGTGAAATATAGCAGAGTCTAGGGCTGCTTTTATTGTCCTAGTGGCCCAGAGGTAGCATTCCCCGGTCACAATTATAAGATCGTGGGTTCAAATCCTGGTGGGGTGAGGTGTTGATTATATGTAGAAGTCTGCGTGCTTTATTGGGCTAATGAAATATATATGGATCCTCGTGTTTCGAAGCCGGTTTTGGTAAAACGTTGCTCTGATCACCTAAGCGGCACCGGTGGTCCCCATTAGTGGTCATGGAGCCATAAGGTCGTTGAACAGGCTTTGTGAAATATAGTAGAGACTTGGACTGCTTTTATTGTCCTGGTATTCCCAGAGGTAGCATACCCCGGTCACAATTATAAGATCGTGGGTTTGAATCCTGGTGGGGTGAGGTGTTGATTATATGTAGAAGTCCGCGTGCTTTATTGGGCTAATGAAATATAAATGGATCCTCCTGTTTAGAATCCGCATTTGGTAAAACGTAGCTCTGATCACCTAAGCGGCACGGGTGGTCCCCATTAGAGGTTCACGGCGCCATAAGCTCGTTGAACAGTCTTTGTGTGAAATATAGAAGAGTCTAGGACTGCTTTTATTGTCCTGGTGGCCCAGAGGTAGCATTCCCGTCACAATTATTATAAGATCGTGGGTCTCAAATCCTGCGGGTGAGGTGTTGATTATATGTAGAAGTCCGCGTGCTTTATTGGGCTAATGAAATATATATGGATCCTCGTGTTTCGAAGCCGGTTTTGGGAAAACGTCGCTCTGATCACCTAAGCGGCACCGGTGGTCCCCATTAGTGGTTCATGGAGCCATGAAGTCGTTGAACAGGCTTTGTGTGAAATATAGTAGAGACTTGGACTACTTTTATTGTCCTGGTGGCCCAGAGGTAGCATACCCCGGTCACAATTATAAGATCGTGGGTTTGAATCCTGGTGGGGTGAGGTGTTGATTATATGTAGAAGTCCGCGTGCTTTATTGGGCTAATGAAATATAAATGGATCCTCGTGTTTAGAATCCGCATTTGGTAAAACGTAGCTCTGATCACCTAAGCGGCACGGGTGGTCCTCATTAAAGGTTCACGGCGCCTTAAGCTCGTTGAACAGGCTTTGTGTGAAATATAGCAGAGTCTAGGAATGCTTTTAGTGTCCTGGTGGCGCAGAGGTAGCGATCCCCGGTCACAATTAGAAGATCGTGGGTTCGAATCCTGGTGGGGTGAGGTGTTGATTATATAAAGAAGTCCGCGTGCTTTATTGGGCTAATGAAATATATATGGATCCTCGTGTTTCGAAGCCGCATTTGGTAAAACGTTGCGCTGATCACCTAGGCGGCACGGGTGGTCCTCATTAGAGGTTTACGGTGCCTTAAGCTCGTTGAACAGGCTTTGTGTGAAATATAGCAGAGACTAGGACTGCTTTTAATGTTCCTGGTGGCCCAGAGGTAGCGTCCCCCGGTCACAATTATAAGATCGTGGGTTCAAATCCTGGTGGGGTGAGGTGTTGATTATATGTAGAAGTCCGCATGCTTTATTGGGCTAATGAAATATATATGGATCCTCGTGTTTCGAAGCCGCATTTGGTAAAACGTTGCTCTGATCACCTAAGCGGCACGGGTGGTCCCCTATAGTTGTTCACAGCGCCATAAGCTCATTGAAAAGGCTTTGTGTGAAATATAGCAGAGTCTAGGGCTGCTTTTATTGTCCTAGTGGCCCAGAGGTAGCATTCCCCGGTCACAATTATAAGATCGTGGGTTCAAATCCTGGTGGGGTGAGGTGTTGATTATATGTAGAAGTCTGCGTGCTTTATTGGGCTAATGAAATATTTAGGGATCCTCATGTTTCGAAGCCGGTTTTGGTAAAACGTTGCTCTGATCACCTAAGCGGCACAGGTGGTCCCCATTAGTGGTTCATGGAGCCATAAGGTCGTTGAACAGGCTTTGTGTGAAATATAGTAGAGACTTGGACTGCTTTTATTGTCCTGGTGGCCCAGAGGTAGCATACCCCGGTCACAATTATAAGATCCTGGGTTTGAATCCTGGTGGGGTGAGGTGTTGATTATATGTAGAAGTCCGCGTGCTTTATTGGGCTAATGAAATATAAATGGATCCTCGTGTTTCGAAGCCGCATTTGGTAAAACGTAGCTCTGATCACCTAAGCGGCACGGGTGGTCCCCATTAGAGGTTCACGGCGCCATAAGCTCGTTGAACAGGCTTTGTGTGAAATATAGAAGAGTCTAGGACTGCTTTTATTGTCCTGGTGGCCCAGAGGTAGCATTCCCCAGTCACAATTATAAGATTGTTGGTTCAAATCCTGGTGGGATGAGGTGTTGATTATATGTACAAGTCCGCGTGCTTTATTGGGCTAATGAAATATATATGGATCCTCGTGTTTCGAAGCCGCAATTGGTAAAACGTTGCTCTGATCACCTTAGCGGCACGGGTGGTCCCCTATAGTTGTTCACAGTGCCATAAGCTCGTTGAACAGGCTTTGTGTGAAATATAGTAGAGTCTAGGACTGCTTTTATTGTCCTGGTTGCCCAGAGGTAGCGTTCCCCGGTCACAATTATAAGATCGTTGGTTCAAATCATGGTGGGGTGAGGTGTTGATTATATGTAGAAGTCCGCGTGCTTTATTGGGCTAATGAAATATATATGGATCCGTGGTTTCGAAGCCGCATTTGGTAAAACGTTGCTCTAATCACCTAAGCAGCATGGGTGGTCCATATTAGGAGGTTCACGGCGTTACAAGCTCGTTGAACAGGCTTTTTGTGAAATATAGCAGAGTCTAGGACTGCTTTTATTGTCCTGGTGGCCCAGAGGTAGCGTTCCCCGGTCACAATTAGAAGATCGTGGGTTCGAATACTGGTGGGGTGAGGTGTTGATCATATGTAGAAGCCGCTTGCTTTATTGGGCAAATGAAATATATATGGATCCTTGTGTTTCGAAGCCGCATTTGGTAAAACGTTGCTCTGATCACCTAAGCGGCACGGGTGGTCCCCATTAGAGGTTCACGGCGCCATAAGCTCGTTAAACAGGCTTTGTGTGAAATATGGCAGAGTCTAGGACTGCTTTTATTGTCCTGGTGGCCCAGAGGTAGCGTTCCCCGGTCACAATTATAAGATCGTGGGTTCAAATCCTGGTGGGGGTGAGGTGTTGATTATATGAAGAAGTCCGCGTGCTTTATTGGGCTAATGAAATATATATGGATCCTCGTGTTTCGAAGCCGCATTTGGTAAAACGTTGCGCTGATCACCTAAGCGGCACGGGTGGTCCTCATTAGAGGTTTACGGTGCCTTAAGCTCATTGAACCGGCTTTGTGTGAAATATAGCAGAGACTAGGACTGCTTTTAATGTTCCTGGTGGCCCAGAGGTAGCGTCCCCCGGTCACAATTATATGATCGTGGGTTCAAACCTTGGTGGGGTGAGGTGTTGATTATATGTAGGAGTCCGCGTGCTTTATTGGGCTAATGAAATATATATGGATCCTCGTGTTTCGAAGCCGCATTTGGTATTTCGTTGCTCTGATCACCTAAGCGGCACGGGTGGTCCTCATTAGAGGTTCACGGCGCCATAAGCTCGTTGAACAGGCTTTGTGTGAAATATAGCAGAGACTAGGAATGCTTTTAGTGTTAATAATGAAGTATATGGATCCTCGTATTTCAGTCGATTTGGTAAAATGTTGCTTGATCACCTGTTAACAGGGTCCATTAGAGGTTCATGGAGCCATAAGGTCGTTGAACAGGCTTTGGGTGAAATATAGTAGAGACTTTGACTGCTTTTATTGTCCTAGTGGCCCAGAGGTAGCATTCCCCTGTCACAATTATAAGATCGTGGGTTCAAATCCTGGTGGGGTGAGGTGTTGATTATATGTAGAAGTCTGCGTGCTTTTTGGGCTAATGAAATATATATGAATCCTCGTGTTTCGAAGCCGGATTTGGTAAAACGTTGCTCTGATCACCTAAGCGGCACGGGTGGTCCTCATTAGAGGTTCACAGCGCCATGAGCTCGTTGAACCGGCTTTGTGTGAAATATAGCAGAGTCTAGGAATGCTTTTAGTGTCCTGGTGGCCCAGAAGTAGCGATCCCCGGTCACAATTAGAAGATCGTGGGTTCGAATCCTGGTGGGGTGAGGTGTTGATTATATGAAGAAGTCCGCGTGCTTTATTGGGCTAATGAAATATATATGGATCCTCGTGGTTCGAAGCCGCATTTGGTAAAACGTTGCTCTGATCACCTAAGCGGCACGGGTGGTCCTCATTAGAGGTTCAAAGCGCCATAAGCTCGTTGAACAGGCTTTGTGTGAAATATCGCTGAGTCTAGGAATGCTTTTAGTGTCCTGGTGGCCCAGAAGTAGCGATCCCCGGTCACAATTAGAAGATCGTGGGTTCGAATCCTGGTGGGATGAGGTGTTGATTATATGAAGAAGTTCGAGTGCTTTATTGGGCGAATGAAATATATATGGATCCTCGTGTTTCGAAGCCGCATTTGGTAAAACGTTGCTCTGATCACCTAAGCGGCACGGGTGGTCCTCATTAAAGGTTCACGGCGCCATAAGCTCGTTGAACAGGCTTTGTGTGAAATATAGCAGAGTCTAGGAATGCTTTTAGTGTCCTGGTGGCGCAGAGGTAGCGATCCCCGGTCACAATTAGAAGATCGTGGGTTCGAATCCTGGTGGGGTGAGGTGTTGATTATATGAAGAAGTCCGCGTGCTTTATTGGGCTAATGAAATATATATGGATCCTCGTGTTTCGAAGCCGCATTTGGTAAAACGTTGCTCTGATCACCTAAGGGCAGGTGGTCCTCATTAGATGTTTACGGTGCCTAAGCTCGCTGAACAGGCTTTGTGTGAAATATAGCAGAGTGTAGGACTGCTTTTATTGTTCCTGGTGGCCCAGAGGTAGCGTCCCCGGTCACAATTATAAGATCGTGGGTTCAAACCTGGTGGGGGAAGAGGTGTTGATTATATGTAGAAGTCCGCATGCTTTACTGGGCTAATGAAATATATATGGATCCTCGTGTTTCGAAGCCGCATTTGGTAAAACGTTGCTCTGATCACCTAAGCGGCACGGGTGGTCCCTATTAGAGGTTCACGGCGCCATAATCTCGTTGAACAGGCTTTGTGTGAAATATAGCAGAGTCTAGGACTGCTTTTATTGTCCTGGTGGCCCAGAGGTAGCGTTCCCCCGTCACAATTATAAGATCGTGGGATCAAATCCTGGTAGGGTGAGGTGTTGGATTATATGTAGAAGTCTGCGTGCTTTACTGGGCTAATGAAATATATATGGATCCTCGTGTTTCGAAGCCGCATTTGGTAAAACGTTGCTCTGATCACCTAAGCGGCACGGGTGGTCCCTATTAGAGGTTCACGGCGCCATAATCTCGTTGAACAGGCTTTGTGTGAAATATATAGTAGAGACTTTGAATGGCTTTTATTGTCCTGGTGGCCCAGAGGTAGTGATACCCGGGTCACAATTATAAGATTGTGGGTTTGGAATCCTGGTGGGGTGAGGTGTTGATTATATGTTGAAGTCCCATGCGTTTTATTGGGCTAATGAAATATATATGGATCCTCGTGGTTCGAAGCCGCATTTGGTAAAACGTTGCTCTGATCACCTAAGCGGCACGGGTGGTCCCCATTAGAGGTTCACGGCGCCAAAAGCTCGTTGAACAGGATTTTTGTGAAATATAGCAGAGTCTAGGAATGCTTTTAGTGTCCTGGTGGCCCAGAGGTAGCGATCCCCGGTCACAATTAGAAGATCGTGGCTTCGAATCCTGGTGGGGTGAGGTGTTGATTATATGAAGAAGTCCGTGTGCTTTATTGGGCTAATGAAATATATATGGATCCTCGTGTTTCGAAGCCGCATTTGGTAAAACGTTGCTCTGATCACCTAAGCGGCACAGGTGGTCCTCATTAGATGTTTACGGTGCCTTAAGCTCGTTGAACAGGCTTTGTGTGAAATATAGCAGAGTCTAGGACTGCTTTTATTGTTCCTGGTGGCCCAGAGGTAGCGTCCCCCGGTCACAATTATAAGATCGTGGGTTCAAATCCTGGTGGGGTGAGGTGTTAACTATATGTAGAAGTCCGCGTGCTTTATTGGGCTAAAGAAATATATATGGATCCGCGTGTTTCGAAGCCGCATTTGGTAAAACGTTGCTCTGATCACCGAAGCGGCTTGGGTGGTCCCCTTTAGTGGTTCACAGCGCCATAAGCTCGTTGAACAGGCTTTGTGTGAAATATAGCAGAGTCTAGGAATGCTTTTATTGTCCTAGTGGCCCAAAGGTAGCATTCCCCGGTCACAATTATAAGATCGTGGGTTCAAATCCTGATGGGGTGAGGTGTTGATTATATGTAGAAGTCTGCGTGCTTTATTGGGCTAATGAAATATATATGGATCCTCGTGTTTCGAAGTCGGATTTGGTAAAACGTTGCTCTGATCACCTAAGCGGCACGGGTGGTCCCCATTAGAGTTTCACGGCGCCATAAGCTCGTTGAACAGGCTATGTGTGAAATATAGCAGAGTCTAGGACTGCTTTTATTGTTCTGGTGGCCCAGAGTTAGCGTCCCCCGGTCACAATTATAAGATTGTGGGTTCAAATCCTGGTGGGGTGAGGTGTTGATTATATGTTGAAGTCGCGTGCTTTATTGGGCTAATGAAATATATGTGGATCCTCGTGTTTGAAGCGCATTTGGTAAGCGTTGCTCTCTGATCACACCCTAAAAAAGCGTACGGGTGGTCTCATTAAAAGTTCATAGGCGCCCATAAGCTCGTTTAACAGGCTTTATTATTGAAATATAGCAGAGTCTAGGAATGCTTTTAGTGTCCTGGTGGCCCAGAGGTAGCGATCCCCGGTCACAATTAGAAGAGCGTGGGTTCGAATCCTGGTGGGGTGAGGTGTTGATTATATGAAGAAGTCCGCATGCTTTATTGGGCTAATGAAATATATATGGATCCTCGTGTTTCGAAGCCGCATTTGGTAAAACGTTGCTCTGATCACCTAAGCGGCACAGGTGGTCCTCATTAGATGTTCTGGTACCTTAGCTCGTTAGACAGGCTGTGTGAAATACCATGAAGTGTAGGACTGCTTTATTGTTCCTAGTGGCCCAGAGGTAGCGTCCCAGTCACAATTATAAGATCGTGAGTTCCAAATCCTGGTGGGGTGAGAGTGTTGATTATATCAAAGAATCATATGCTTTATTGGGCTATTAAGAAATATATGGATCCTCGTGTTGGCTGCATTTGGCAAAATTTGCTCCTGATCACCCTGGCGGCTTGAACATTCCCCATTAGAGTTCCGCGGCGATAAAGCTCGTTGAACAGGCTTTGTGTGAAACATAGCGAAGTCCATAGGACTGCTTTTAGTGTCCTGGTGGCCCAGAGGTAGCGTTCCCCGGTCACAATTATAAGATCGTGGGTTTGAATCTTGGTGGGGTGAGGTGTTGATTATATGTAGAAGTCCGAGTGCTTTATTGGGCTAATGAAATATATATGGATACTCGTGTTTCCAAGCCGGATATGGTAAAACGTTGCTCTGATCACCTAAGGGGCACGGGTGGTCCCCATTAGAGGTTCACGGCGCCATAAGCTCGTTGAACAGGCTTTGTGTGAAATATAGCAGAGTCTAGGACTGCTTTTATTGTCCTGGTGGCCCAGAGGTAGCATACCCCGGTCACAATTATAAGATCGTGGGTTTGAATCTTGGTGGGGTGAGGTGTTGATTATATGTAGAAGTCCGAGTGCTTTATTGGGCTAATGAAATATATTTGGATCCTCGTGTTTCGAAGCCGCATTTTGTAAAACGTTGCTCTGATCACCTAAGCAGCACGGGTGGTCCCCATTAGAGGTTTACGGCGCCATAAGCTCGTTGAACAGGATTTGTGTGAAATATAGCAGAGTGTAGGACTGCTTTTATTGTCCTGGTGGCCCAGATGTAGCGTTCCCCGGTCACAATTATAAGATCGTGGTTTCAAATCCTGGTGGGGTGAAGTTTTGATTATATGTAGAAGTCAGCGTGCTTTATTGGGATAATGAAATATATATGGATCCTCGTGTTTCGAACCTGCATTTGGTAAAACATTGCTCTGATCACCTAAGCAGCACGGGTGGTCCCCATTAGAGTTCACCGCGCCATAATCTCATTGAACAGGCTTTGTGTGAAATATAGCAGAGTCTAGGACTGCTTTTATTGTCCTGGTGGCCCAGAGGTAGCATTCCCCTGTCATAATTAGAAGATCGTGGGTTCAAATCCTGGTGGGTGGAGGTGTTGATTATGTGTAAAAGTCCGCGTGCTTTATTGGGCTAATGAAATATATATGGATCCTCGTGTTTCGAAGCCGCATTTGGTAAAACGTTGCTCTGATCACCTTAGCGGCACGGGTGGTCCCCAATAGAGGTTCACGGCGCCATTAGCTCGTTTAACAGGCTTTGTGTGAAATATAGCAGAGTCTAGGACTGCTTTTATTGTCCTGGTGGCCCAGAGGTAGCATTCCCCGGTCACAATTATAAGATCGTGGGTTCAAATCCTCATGGGGTGAGGTGTTGATTATATGAAGAAGTCCGCGTGCTTTATTGGGCTAATGAAATATATATGGATCCTCGTGTTTCGAAGTCGCATTTGGTAAAACGTTGCTCTGATCACCTAAGCGGCACGGGTGGTCCCTATTAGAGGTTCATGGCGCCATAAACTCGTTGAACAGGCTTTGTGTGAAATATAGCAGAGTCTAGGACTGCTTTTATTGTTCCTGGTGGCCCAGAGGTAGCGTCCCCCCGTCACAATTATAAGATCGTGGGTTCGAATCCTGGTGGGGTGAGGTGTTGATTATATGAAGTAGTCCGCGTGCTTTATTGGGCTAATGAAATATATATGGATCCTCGTGTTTCGAAGCCGGATTTGGTAAAACGTTGCTCTGATCACCTAAGCTGCACGGGTGGTCCCAATTAGAGTTTCACCGCGCCATAAGCTCGTTGAACAGGCTTTGTGTGAAATATAGCAGAGTCTAGGACTGCATTTCTTGTCCTGGTGGCCCAGAGGTAGCGTTCCCCGGTCGCAATTATAAGATCGTGGGTTCAAATCTTGGTGGGGTGAAGTGTTGATTATATGTAGAAGTCTGCTTGCTTTATTGGGCTAATGAAATATTTATGGATCCTCCTTGTTTCGAAGCCGCATTTGGTAAAACGTTGCTCTGATCACCTAAACAGCACGGGTGTTCCCCATTAGAGGTTCACGGTGCCATAAGCAAGTTGAACAGGCTTTGTGTGAAATATAGCAGAGTCTAGGAATGCTTTTAGTGTCCTGGTGGCCCAGAGGTAGCGTTCCCCGGTCGCAATTATAAGATCGTGGGTTCAAATCCTGGTGGGGTGAGGTGTTGATTATATGTAGAAGTCCGCGTGCTTTATTGGGCTAATGAAATATATATGGATCCTCGTGTTTCGAAGCCGCATTTGGTAAAACGTTGCTCTGATCACCTAAGCGGCACGGGTGGTCCCCTATTTTGGTTCACAGCGCCATAAGCTCGGATGAACAGGCTTTGTGTGAAATATAGCAGAGTCTAGGACTGCTTTTATTGTCCTAGTGGCCCAGAGGTAGCATTCCCCGGTCACAATTATAAGATCGTGGGTTGAAATCCTGGTGGGGTGAGGTGTTGATTATATGTAGAAGTCTGCGTGCTTTATTGGGCTTATGAAATATATATGGATCCTCGTGTTTCGAAGCCGCATTTGGTAAAACGTTGCTCTGATCACCTAAGCGGCACGGGTGGTCCCCTATAGTGGTTCACGGCGCCATAAGCTCGTTGAACAGTCTTTGTGTGAAATATAGCAGAGTCTAGGACTGCTTTTATTGTCCTAGTGGCCCAAAGGTAGCATTCCCCGGTCACAATTATAAGATCGTGGTTTCAAATCCTGGTGGGGTGAGGTTTTGATTATATGTAAAAGTCTGCGTGCTTTATTGGGCTAATGAAATATATATGGATCCTCGTGTTTCGAAGCCGGATTTGGTAAAACGTTGCTCTGATCACCTAAGCGGCAAAGGTGGTCCCCATTAGAGGTTCATGGAGCCATAAGGTCGTTGAACAGGCTTTGTGTGAAATATAGTAGAGACTTGGACTGCTTTTATTGTCCTGGTGGCCCAGAGGTAGCATACCCCGGCCACAATTAAAAGATCGTGGGTTTGAATCCTGGTGGGGTGAGGTGTTGATTATATGTAGAAGTCCGAGTGCTTTATTGGGCTAATGAAATATATATGGCTACTCGTGTTTCCAAGCCGGATATGGTAAAACGTTGCTCTGATCACCTAAGGGGCACAGATGGTCCCGATTAGAGGTTCATGGCGCCATAAGGTCGTTGAACAGGCTTTGTGTGAAATATAGTAGAGTGCAGGACTGCTTTTATTGTCCTGGTTGCCCAGAGGTAGCGTTCCCCATCACAATTATAAAATCGTGAGTTCAAATCCTGGTGGGGTGAGGTTTTGATTATATGTAGAAGTCTGCGTGCTTTATTGGGATAATGAAATATATATGGATCCTCGTGTTTCGAAGCCGCATTTGGTACAACATTGCTCTGATCACCTAAGCAGCACGGGTGGTCCCCATTAGAGGTTCACGGCGCCATAATCTCGTTGAACAGGCTTTGTTTGAAATATAGCAGAGTCTAGGATTGCTTTTATTGTCACCAATTGGCCCAGAGGTAGCGTTCCCTATGCACAATTAGAAGATCGTGATTCCAAATCACCAATTGGGTGAGGTGTTGATTATGTGCTAGAATCGCATTAGCTGTTAGGCTAAGCAGAAATATATATGGATCCTCGTGTTTCGATGCCGGATTTGGTTTAACGTTGCTCTGATCACTTAAGCAGCACAGGTGGTCCCCTATAGTGGTTCCCAGCGCCATAAGCTCGTTGAACCAGGCTTTGTGTGAAATATAGCAGAATCTAGGACTGCTTTTATTGTCCTGGTGGCTCAGAGGTAGCGCTCCCCTGTCACAATTATAAGATCGTGGGTTCAAATCCTGGTGGGGTGAGGTGTTGATTATATGTAGAAGTCCGCGTGCTTTATTGGGCTAATGAAATATATATGGATCCTCGTGTTTCGAAGCCGCATTTGGTAAAACATTGCTCTGATCACCTAAGCAGCACGGGTGGTCCCCATTAGAGGTTCACGACGCCATAATCTCGTTGAACAGGCTTTGTTTGAAATATAGCAGAGTCTAGGATTGCTTTTATTGTCCTGGTGGCCCAGAGGTAGCGTTCCCCTGTCACAATTAGAAGATCGTGGGTTCAAATCCTGGTGGGGTGAGGTGTTGATTATGTGTAGAAGTCCGCGTGCTTTATTGGGCTAATGAAATATATATGGATCCTCGTGTTTACAAGCCGCATTTGGTAAAACGTTGCTCTGATCACCTAAGCAGCACGGGTGGTCCCCTATAGTGGTTCACAGCGCCATAAGCTCGTTGAACAGGTTTTGTGTGAAATATAGAAGAGTCTAGGACTGCTTTTATTGTCCTGGTGGCCCAGAGGTAGCGATCCCCGGTCACAATTATAAGATCGTGGGTTCAAATCCTGGTGGGGTGGGGTGTTGATTATATGTAGAAGTCTGCGTGCTTTATTGGGCTAATGAAATATAAATGGATCCTCGTGTTTCGAAGCCCCATTTAGTAAAACGTTGCTCTGATCACCTAAGCGGCACGGGTGGTTCCCCTATAGTGGTTCACAGCGCCATAAGCTCCTTGAACAGGCTTTGTGTGAAATATAGCAGAGTCTAGGGCTTCTTTTATTGTCCTAGTGGCCCATAGGTAGCATTCCCCGGTCACAATTATAAGATCGTGGTTTCAAATCCTGGTGGGGTGAGGTGTTGATTATATGTAGAAGTCTGCGTGCTTTATTGGGCTAATGAAATATATATGGATCCTTGTGTTTCGAAGCCGGATTTGGTAAAACGTTGCTCTGATCACCTAAGAGGCACAGGTGGTCCCCATTAGTGGAACATGGAGCTATAAGGTCGTTGAACAGGCTTTGTGTGAAATATAGTAGAGACTTGGACTGCTTTTATTGTCCTGGTGGCCCAGAGGTAGCATACCCCGGTCACAATTATAAGATCGTGGGTTTGAATCCTGGTGGGGTGAGGTGTTGATTATATGTAGAAGTCCGCGTGCTTTATTGGGATAATGAAATATATATGGATCCTCGTGTTTCGAAGCCGCATTTGGTAAAACGTTGCTCCTGATCACCTAAGTGACAACGCGGGTGGTCCCCATTAGAGGTTCACGGCGCCATAAGCTCGTTGAACAGGCTTTGTGTGAAATATAGAAGAGTCTAGGACTGCTTTTATTGTCCTGGTGGCCCAGAGGTAGCGATCCACGGTCACAATTAGAAGATCGTGGGTTCGAATCCTGGTGGGGTGAGGTGTTGATTATATGAAGAAGTCCGCGTGCTTTATTGCGCTAATGAAATATATATGGATCCTCGTGTTTCGAAGCCGCATT
>NW_024716654.1:0-37683 GCF_018991925.1 Homarus americanus | reverse complement strand
TTTGATACAGGTCAAGCAGTGGTGGAAGCAAGTGTGCAGACACAGGGCTGAGGGACAGCAGCTCACTCTCCACCCGCTCTACTCCTCGCCCGGGAGGGGTAAAGCTTGGAGTACAGTTTGCCTATTCTGAGTGAGGTGAGCGCCTTGTAAACAATGACATTTCTAACCACACCCTGCAAAATACAGTGTACTTAGCAAACGCTGCAGCTTCTGAGAATCGTGAGGGGGGGGGGGTTTACTACCTACTAAGAGCAGAGACGCTACCGAGAACAAATTCGAACTTGAATGTCATGTACGCTAATACTGACACGTTCCTTGAAAAGAGAGAGGAGTTTGAAACACTACTGAAGATACACAAGCCAGATATTGTGGGAGTCGTCGAACTGTTGTACTAGAACAGGAGAATCGACCCAGAGGAATGTGAGTTCAGTATTGCTGGATATGACTCATTTACGAACATTTCTCAAGAAACTTGCAAGAGGGGTGTGTTATTTATGCTAGGCAAGACCTTAGAGCCAGCCAGGCGAGGGTACAGGGAGAGGATGTTTTTGAAGAGTCCAAGTGGTGTAAAACTAAACTAAAGGGAAGGGACTTACTTATTGTCGGGTGTATCTACAGGTCCCCAAACTGTGGTCCACTAAATCAAAGGAACTTAAGAGCCTTAATAGACAACACGGCGATGCTCAACCCGAGCCACCTCCTTATCATGGAAGACTTCAACTATGGCGACATCGATTGGAGAAACGAGTTCACCCTAAATGACTTGAATAACCCGGCTACTCTTTTTGTAGAAACTCTGAGATATAATTTTCTGTTCCAACATGTTAGAGACCCGACACATTACAGAGGAGAGCAAACACCCAAGCCACTAGACCTCATCATAACAAACGAGGAGGGTATGGTGCCAAACTGGAACACCTTGCCCCAGTTGGCACCAGTCACCATATAGTGTTGTCATTCAGATTTAACTGATACCTAGTTCAAGATAAGGCCAGGCCGCCACAGGCAGCGCATTTTTTCACTGTGTTGGGGCAGACAGTGTAGCGGTGTCTGGGGCTGCCGCACAGGGAGCAGGTGTCCTCCTGCGTCTCACACTTGTTGACTGTGACCGTAGTGCTGGCATTTGTAGCAGCGTTTCGGTCTGCAGTAGGGCTTGACTGGCACAGTTACCCACGCCAGTTGAGCCTCCTTGGGTAAGGTTGCATGTTGTCCGATGAGGGCAGTGGTGTTGGACAGCTTCTTGACAACTTGGAGTAGTCCCTTGAGGAGCTCACTCAGCTCTGCTTGGTCCACGTGGGCAATTTCGGCGTGGGAGATTACTCCCAGCTTCAGGTTGTCCCACTTGTAGGCAATCATTTTTATTGGAATGCCGTTGATGTCTGGGATCTCCGCGAGCTGTACGGGCATACCCTTCTCGGCGAAGGTTATCTTGATGCCACCATGGAGCTTCAGTCGTTCTACCTTGGTGATCCCCCTGATCCCATTACTTTCAAAGAACTTCTTGAGAACTAGGAGGTTTAATTTCTTGGGGCAAGTCGGCGTATCTGGATGTATCCGCACCACGTTGTCAAACTGGTAACCGTTCATGGTGAGAGAGGTCAGCTTCCGCGACGTTGACAGACTAAGTCTCAGGTACGGACGGAGCAGTACTATCGCGACTGAGGCTTGAACTTCAAAGTCTCAGCCAGGATCAGCGCTCCCGTCCTATCTCGCGTACTGCACGGTGATTGGCCCCGCACATTTCACACCTCGCAGAAAATGGGAAAATCCTCGGCCTCAAAATCACAAGGAACGGCATACTACCACATATCACAGAAAGAATTGCAAAAGCCAAGGTCCAACTAAGAACATAAGAACATAAGAATGGAGGAAACTGCAGCGGGCCTATTGGCCCATACTGGGCAGTCCCGTTTACACCCAGCCCCTATTGCTCATATGAGCATCCAACCTATGTTTGAAGCAATTCAGCGTATTCGAGTTAATGATGATATTTGGTAACTTGTTCCATTCATCCACTACTCTGTTTCCAAACCAGTGTTTACTTATTTCACGCCTAAATCTAAATTTGTCCAATTTAAAACCATTGTTACGAGTTCGCTCCTGGTTGGATAGTTTGAGTACCTTTGTAATGTCCCCTTTGTTTAGCCCTGACTTCCACTTATACACCTCTATCAGGTCGCCCCTCGCTCTACGTCTCTCGAGTGAGTGCAAATTAAGATGCTTTAACCTGTCTCTATACTCAAGGTTCCTAATGCCCGGGATTAGTCTTGTCATTCTCCTCTGAATTCTTTCCAATGATTCTATATCCATCCTGTAATACGGTGACCAGAACTGAACTGAGTAATCCAGGTGTGGTCTCACAAGCCCAAAATACAGTTTTAGGATGACCTCGCTAGTCTTGTAACTAACACTCCTTTGTATGAACCCAAGTACTTTATTAGCCTTGTTACGAGCAAAAACACATTGTTTACTTGGCTTAAGGTTCCTACTTATCATTACTCCTAAATCTCTCTCGCAGTCGGATTTCTCTATGGCATCGTTGTTCATCTGGTATCTGGTTTCCCTGTTTACATTTCCTATACTGAGTAATTTACATTTGTCGATGTTGAATTTCATCTGCCATTTTTCAGACCATTCGAAAAATTTGTTTAGATCCTCCTGTAGTTTTGCCGAGTCCTCGTCAGATTTGATAACACGTCCTATTTTAGTATCATCAGCAAATTTACTTATGTTGCTGTCTATGCCGATATCTATGTCGTTTATGTATATAATAAACAATAATGGTCCAAGTACTGAGCCTTGGGGAACTCCACTTGTGACGTTGCTCCAATGGGACTTAGTGCCGTTAATGCTCACTCGCTGTTTCCTGTCCTGTAACCACGCCCTAATCCATTTAAGGATGTCACCTTTGATGCCATGAGCTTCTACCTTCTAATTAGTCTTTCGGGGACTCTGTCGAAGGCTTTGCTAAAGTCGAGATATACCACATCATAATTGTGCCCTCATCCACTCATTCGGAAAACTGATGAAAAGAATGTTAATAGATTAGTTAGACATGAACGTCCGCTTGTGAAGCATGCTGGGAATCATTGATCAATTGGTGCTTCTCCAGGTGATTTCGAATAGAGTTTGAAATGATTGCTTCCAGTAATTTGCCTACTATTGATGTTAGACTGATTGGGCGGTAGTTAGAGGATAGTGATCTATCCCCTTCTTGAAAATCGGTATTACATTCGCTATCCTCCAGGATTCTGGTACTTCACCTGTTTTTAAGGACATGTTAAACAACTTTGCTAAGGGCATACTAAGCTCTTCCTTACATTCCTTTAATACTCTGGCAAATATCTCATCGGGACCAGGTGACTTATAAGGCTTTAGTTTGTCTATTTGCTTACTAACATCGTTACTAGTCACTACTATCTCACTTAATTTGTTTTCTTCACTATCTCTGAATAGAGTCGGTGCCTTGGGTATCATGTTTAAATTTTCGGTGGTGAAAACTGTTGAAAAATATTTATTCAAATTATTGCTCATTTCTCCGTCGTTATCAGTGAGCTCGCCGGAGTCTGACCGTATTGTCCAATCTTTTCTCGTGTTTTAGTTTGATACATTTGGTAGAATCCTTTGGGGTTTGTCTTCACCTCCCTTGCTATCCTTACCTCATTATTCCTCTTTGCTTTCCTTATCTCGGTTTTAACCCTACTCGCCAATACCCTATAATAGTCCCGGAGGTGAATTTCGCCACGATTTATCCTTCTACCTATAGCCTTCCTTTGGCCAATGATGTTCTTTAAATAATTATTTATCCATTTAGGGTCATTGTTGTCTGATCTGAGTTTTTGTATGGTATGTTCTGCCTTTGTGCATTAAGTAACTCACTATTTAAATTGTCGTGGAACTCGGCAATCTCAGATCTCGTTATCAGGTCGGTGTCATCTGTCAGGTTCACGCCAAGCACGACACCCCCTCTCTCAGCTGCCTCTTTAAACTGTCAAAGTTTGCCCTTCTGAAATCTGGTACTTTAGTGGAATTTTCCTTACGTCTGCCCTGAAAATCTAACTGGAATCGAATTTCTTTGTGATCGCTGTTTGCAAGTTCGTTCCCTACCTCGACATTGCTAATGAGGTTTTCTCTGTTTGACAAAACTAAATCCAATATATTATTACCCCGTGTGGGTTCGGTTATATGTTGACTTAGGAAACAGTCCTGGATCGTCTCGAGAAAATCCTCTGATTCTGAGTTACCCGTAAGGTCGGTCCAATCTATTTGGCCAAGGTTAAAGTCGCCTACTATACAGACTTTGTTGTGTATGGAAGCCCTGCGCATTTCATCCCAGATAAGTCGCTCATTGACGCTATCAAGATTGGGGGGTCTATATATTACTCCTGTGATTAATTTTTCCCGACCGTCGCTTAATTCTATCCAAATTGTTTCTGTATTCCTCTCAGTTTTTATTTCCTTATTTATTTCACACTTCAGATTATCCCTAACATAGATTGCTACTCCGCCTCCTTTCCTGGTCTGCCTATCGGTATGGAACAGTTTGTAACCCGCAATTTGGTATTCGACTGGTAATTCACGTGTGTCTAGGTTGATCCATGTTTCAGTGAATGCAATTATATCGATTTCTTCGGTACATACCAAGGCCTTAATATCATCCATTTTGTTTCTCATACTTCTACTGTTCGCGTAGTATACATTTAAGTTAGTCGTGTTCTGAGTCCTCCCCTTACCGCGTTTAGTTTTAAACTCCCTGTCTAATTTAGTTTTGTCATCATTCCTAACACTATTTCCCTGTAATCTTTCGCCTTGTTTACCCGCTCCCACTGCAGTCTCCTCCACCCCCGTGCCCATATGTTCTCTTAGCAGTTTAAAGACTTCGATATCTTTTGAACTGCCCCCTCTAGAGCCCCAGCCAGGGTTGCTACTCCATCCCTAGACAGGTGCACCCCATCCCTAGCATAAAGGTCCCTTCTGCCAGAGAAGTTGTCCCAGTTGTCAATGAATGGAACTGATATTGACTTGCAATATCTGTCAAGACGGTCGTTAACACCAACCGCCCTTGACAACCATTCACTGCCAACTCTCCTTCTAGGCAGGACACCGCATATGATAGGGATCCCTCCCTTAGTCCTAATACGATCTGTGGCTGCCTTGAACTTATCAAGAAGCTCCTCGCTCCTACACCGGCCAATATCATTGCCTCCTGCACTGAGGCAGATAATGGGTTTGTTCCCATTACCAGACAAGATATTGTCCATCCTGTCAATTATATCCCCTAAACTCAGAAGATTCCGCAAATTAAACACCAATATACAACTACACCTTTACAAAGCACTAGTCAGACCACACCTGGAATATCCCCCAATTCCACTCAACTCTATAACAAAATCAAATAAACTCAAAATACAATCAGTTCAAAACATAGTCCTCAGAAGAGCAGCAAAACTCAGACCACCATATACAAAAAATTCCAGAGAGCTACTCACAGAACATAACCTAACCACAATCAACATCAGAAAACATAATCAAGCATTAGCAATATGGGAAAAACTAAAAGAACTAGAAGACCCCATATTCCAACAATTAATGCAAGAAGACATTACCAGAACACACAACTGGTGGCCAAAGAGCATAACATATGACAGCACAGAACCAGAACCAATATACACGAAATAAAAACGAAGAGACTCGCAGGGCACAGAGGGCCCCCCCTCCCCAAACACCACAATCTACCTTAGCTTGGCTTCCCTTCCCTTGCTGTGGTATACATGAACTGCTGGCATGTCAGACTTAACCTCGTCCCCGCAAGGTGGACAGCCCACCTGCTATCAATCTCCCTCTTTATTTCCCACTTCCTAACCTTTACGTTCCTCCTACACCGTCTTCCACCTTCCTGAGCCAATAGGCTCTCTTCTCTCCAACCCATCGGATCGGATCGGAGGTCATTCTACTCTACACTCCTAAACCAGCAAGACCTCTCAACAAGCGCCTCACCAACCAACTCCCTCAGAAAGCTCCTCACCCAACAGGACCTCTGAGCAAGCTTCTCACCACACAGCAACTCCCTAGCACTGCACTGTACATGCAATAAATATATATATATATATATATATATATATATATATATATATATATATATATATATATATATATATATATATATATATATATATATATATATATATATATATATATATATACACAGAAAACGCATTGTGAGTTTCTATTATACCTCCATCCTGAGTGTGAGCTATATTACATGTACGTCCGTATGTGAACCCATACAAAGAGATAATAGACAAGTAAAGAGAATTTGACAACTAGCCACATACAGTACGCTACAATTGGTGACCCCTGGAGCTGTGAACACCACGCCTTCTGTGTTGTCTTACTCCTGGAGCTTTGAGGACCGCCCTGTTTGCTGGCATTCATTCAGCCAGCCTTTGTCGTGATCGGACGTCTTTCCAGACACTTCACTGCCAAGCCAGCCAGCCTGTCTCTTACCGTTGACGAACGGAACGCAAACGACCACCTCACTAACCATCACTCTTACACGTGGGAAGCTTGTTCCAGACAACGCCCTTTCTGCGCCTCCCCACTGATCAGGGGTGACTCCTGATCAGAGTGACTCCTGATCAGAGGCGGCCCTGATTGGGTGCTCTGTAACGGCTTCTTGCAGCGGACTTGGGCCGCGATCCCACCGGTGTTACTTACACCAGTGGCTATTCTTCCACTTTTCTTCCTTCTTTTTCGCTCTGGCCTGGGGACCTGCACCCTAAAGGTCGTATTCGTCCTTGGGTCCCCCCTGTAACTGTTCACCTCCCTCCCAGGAGTTTGTGAACAAGAAAGGGGGCAGGAGCAGTACCCATCCCTCCGCCGAGCCTTCCTAGGTAACCGTGATCGTGCGGGTCCACCTGGGAAGGGGGTCACAATCCTGAATCCCTACCCCCCCTAATTAGGTACACTAGCTCACGTCTATAAGTGAGCATTCATTAACACTAGTTAAGTAGGCTCCCCTGACGGGGCTTCCGGGACAGAGTTGCGGGAACCACTCTACGACCACTCGACCAACAAGTGGCAGTGGGGGGTGTTGTAATTCCTGTGACAAACTCCTGTCCTGGAATAGGTAGGTCTCCAACCTCAAACCACGCAATGGTGGCCTGTCCACCACATACTCTCTTGAATGAGGGCACACCGGGTACGGATACGCTCCCATGAAGGGGGCGTGACTGACGAGAGAAAAACAGAATTAGCAAGACTCCTTAGTGCAACTCTACTTTTCAAAATATCCAACCTCATCACGACCAAGGACTCCTTCATCGCCCTGTGCCTGACTGAGAATGATGTAGACTTACTCTTATTGAGCGAGAGCACAAGGAAACTCAAGTTTGCAAAATTTGAAGTTGCAGTCCCTCCACAACTCCGAGCAAGGAAGTCAATTGTGGTCAAACGACTAGATAAAGCGATCACCGAAGAAACAAGTGAACAGCAATTGGTATCTGACATAGAACACAGAAACGAATGGGCCAAGGTGGAGGAAGTGATCAAGCTACCCAGACTGCCATCCATGCTCAAAATAAGATTCACAGAAATAGCCATGGCCCAAAGAGCAATCTAGGAGGGGCTTTGTCTCTCCTACTACCATGTCAGCAGCAGCCAGGTGGAGCAGGAGGAATTCTTCCCCCTTACTCCATGCTGGAACTGCTACCAATATTCACACACGGCTACAGACTGCCCTAACAAGGACACCAAGCACTGATCGGAATGCGGGAACAAGGGGCACACCTTTAGAGAGTGCAAAAACAAAGATACCCCCAAATGCCTAAACTGCGAAGGAGATCACAGAACACTGGCTACTCGCTGCCCCATACGAAAAGCAATAGTTAACCAAAAGAGGGAGAAGGAGAGGGAGAAGACGCGGGAACATGAAAACAGGACATATTCAGCTGTGACAAAACTAACCAGAGAAACGACAAAGATCCTCGAAAAAGTCGCCACACCACCCCCCCCCCCGCAAAGCTACCTATTTTGCTTCAACTTGGAAATTATCTTTCCATAAAAATAATGGCCTCCATAATCCACGCCCACATCATGAATGTAGCCAGACCTGGAACTTTTGCCAAGGCAGCAAGGGACATGTTCGCCGCCAACAACCTGCCAGACATGGAATTCCCAAACGATGTGCCTTCTACCGAAATTTTCAACTTAATATACAAACCAGAAAGCACTGCAACTCAAAAACCATCAACTCAAGAACAGACTATCTCAGACATACAACTCGAGCCAGCAAGCGAGGAAGAATCGATGGATGACGAAAGCGAAGATGAAATCACCACAATAACAGAACAAGCCGCCAGAGTCAACACCCGAAAAAAGAATCAAGCAGGAACTATGGCACCACCTTCTCCCAGAGAGACCACGGAGAACAAAGACCTAGGGTATGAAGCTGGTATACGATTTTACTCCACAGCAGCTCCCCCCATAGTCTCAACAGAAAGACTATTGGCAGAAATAAGGCAAGGCAAGATAAAGTACACATACTCAGACAAAAACCAAGATGTCACACATATTGAAACACTAATCAAGAAAGGAAGAATAATCACAAGACACAACAGAATAGAGAGAGTTGATCAGACAACATATAGAAAGATCCGCCTGGGCCTGCTGACGGACAGGAGGGGTCAGGGGAACACCGGTCAGCAAAAATGGCGCAAACCAGCTCTAGGCACCAGCCTTCATAATAAACAAACTTAAAATAATCCAACATAATGTCTTAGCATGGATCCCACACAGAGAGCAAGCGAATTATATAACACACACCTTAACATAGAGCCAGATATTATCCTCATAAATTCGCATGGTAAGAAAAACTCAGAAAAAATAAAAATATTTAACTACACAGTCTACCAAAAAAACAAAAACAATCAAGACACACAACATGATGGAATTGCCATAGCCATCAAACGAAACATACAACACAAGATACACGACTCATTTCAAGGAAGCTTTCTGGTGATCGAAATTAACTGCCCAACAGGACCTATTATAATCGGCACCTGTTACCTTCCTCCGAGAAGACCCATATTCCAACTAGCAGACATGCTCAAACTGCTGAGAAGAAATATACCAGCATATTTTCTGGGTGATCTAAATGCACTACACCGCGTCTTGGGGCACCAGGATAACAACGCCGAAGGCAAGATTTTAAACACATTACCGAGTCACGGCAACGCAATACACCTTGGCCCACAATTCCCCGCATACATCAGAGCAGGTCAAATCGGACATCCAGACATAGTACTAACAAACCAGCATCACCATCTTAACCTGCAAATGGAACCCAGCCCAATAACCACCAGTGACCATCTCCCTATCGTAGCCACACTCTCCACGTCGCCAATACAGATCCCTGCCAGGATGAGATACAGCTACAGCCGTTCCAACTGGGAGGCATTCCAAAAGGAGTTAAGCAATCACCAAATCACCCAACTAAACAGCAAACACACTTCCCAAATAGACAACACACTGGAGATATGGTACGAAAACGTGAGCCAAGCACTGGAACACCACATACCCACGACCACTCACCGCACATTACCACACCCCCAATACTCACATCAATCAAGAATTCTACAGACACAATTCAGTAATTTATTCAAATTAATCATAGAACAAGGATGGACGCCAGAATACAGATGACAATATTACACCATACACGAACAACTAAGAAACATGTCCAAAGAAGCATACGTGAAAAACTGGGAGAAACTAATAGCAGACACAGAAGCAATTTACCACATCCCGAAAGAATTCTGGCGGAAAATTAAACACCTAATGGTAATCTCCAGCAACGAATCAAACTACATTCTAAACAGCAACCAAATCAAATTAACTGAACCCAAAGAACAAGAACCTGAATTCAGGAAATATTGGAGCAAAATATTTCAAATAAGCCAGGAAGACAACCTGAACTTCTGTATGAACACCGAGCAACAAGTAACCAATCACATGACACACACAACCCACATCTGGCAACCAAGTCCCAGCATAGACATAAACGCTCACGACGATTTTTCCACACTGATCAAACCAATCACCGCAGAGGAAATTCACAAAACAATAAACAGTTTCAAGAACAAGGCCCCGGGCATCAGTAAAATAAACAAACCCATACTCCAGCATCTACCAATCAACATGATACACCAACTCAGAAACATTTTTAATGCAGCACTTGCCTCTGGCTACTTCCCAAGGAAATTTAAAACAGCAAGCATCAGACTTATACCAAAACAAGGTAAATCCTCCACCCAAGTATCAAATTATAGACCAATCTCTCTTCTAGAAACACCGGGAAAGTCCTAGAAAAAATAATTAACCACTGACTGAGAATACACCTCGAACTTGAAGAGAAATACAACCCCAGGCAGCACGGATTTAGAAAACACAGAGGAACCCATACAGCCTTAGCCCTAATTTACGAAAACATAGCAAATGCAATGAACAACAGGGATCAATGTAACGTAGTATTAAGGGACGTAGCAAAAGCATTCGACAAGGTCTGGCACCTAGGGCTCAAATACAAAATTATCACCCAAGAACTTCCCAACAACTTTACTTCCTTTCTTTGTAACTTCCTTGACAACAGTGAGGCCAAAATTGTCATTGGTAACCACATAGGCCCAAGCATCAAGTTATACAGCGGAGTACCACAATACACACGGCGGACATGCCACCTCCTATACACAGAGAATACGTAGCTTATGCTGATGATGTCACCCAACTCATCCGACATCCAGGCAAGGGCAAACAGATGATGGCACGAAAAACAACCCACGCCATCAAGCAAATCAACGAATATGAAAAAAAGTGGAAAATACAAACCAATACACAGAAACTAAAGATCATACACATTGCCAAAATAAACCCAGCACCAATCACAGTCAACAACGTACCTATACAATACTCCAACGAAGGCAAAATTCTGGGACTCACTATAACAAGAACAGGCATAGCAAAACACGTAACACAACGCAAAAAGCTTGCCCAATCACAACTCACGAAACTACGAAGATTTAGCAAAATGGACACCAAAATTCAACTCCATCTATTCAAAGCATTTTGTCCGCCCCCACCTGGAGTATCCACCAATACCACTCAGCACAATCAGCAAAACCAGCCAACTTAAACTTCAATCAGAACAAAACAAAGCTATCCGTAGAGCATCAAAGCAACTCCCGCCATACACCACCAAAATACAAGAACTTCACGAATTATACAATGTCGAACCACTGAACACACGTACACACAGCCAAGCGCAGATAATATGGAGCAAACTTGAAGAGTTGGAGGACCCAATATTCTCCCAGTTAATAGAAGAAGGAACTACTAAAACACACAGCTGGTGGCCCAAGAGCCTCCATGCTAACATAGAAGAACAAGACCCACTTTGCACATATATGTGAATAAATAACACCACCATCTAACAAAAATAAATTAACACCCCATTACAATAATGAATACCTAGCTAGCTTAGCTCCCCCCCCCCACCTCTCCACCTGTCTCCCTTGAGCGGGCGGGCGTCTGCTGCGTGCGGCCACCACCCCAAAATATCAACTCGTCTCAGCTAGGTGGACAGCCCACCTGCTATCTCGCCCTCCTACTTTTCTTCCCGTTGCTATACTTTACTTCTCTCTCTCCTCTCCTTTCCCAGTGCAAAGTCATTTGCCACTTTACTTCATTATCATCATCAGAGGTCATTCATCAACCAACATCATTCGCCAGCCAGCCTTCGCCGTGATCGGACCTCTCTCTAGACCCTTCACTGCCAAAGCCTGCCAGCCTGTCTCAAACCGTTGACGACCGGAACGCAAACGACTATCCATCACTTATACACCTGGGAAGCTCGTTCCAGACAACGCCCTTTCTGTGCTTCCCCACTGATCAGTACAAGGATTACTGGTACTACTGTCCCAGGGTGAAAGAACTCAACCACAGAGTGAACATGGCCCGAAGAAACTACAGAAGACATCCCACGGAAACAAACAGACATCTCCTGCAAATCATAGTCAAGGATACCAGGGAAGAGAAGGAAGAAATCAGAAGCATAAGCTGGCTCAAGTGGTGCTCCGAACTGAACGAGCACACCTCCCTCGGAAAAATGTGGGCACAGATCCGAAGGGCTTCTGGGAAGGAAACACCACCACCATCAACCCATCCCAACCCAGAAGAGGAAGCCGAGAGACTTGCAAAACTGTTCTCCGAACAAGCAGCAACGAAAATCCTCCCGAGATATGCGGAGGAGACACAACGGCGTCTGCGACAGGCCAGACTCCAGATGATCGAAGATGCCTGCAATGGTGAAGATGACACCGATAGACCCTTCAACCAGCAAGAACTCCAGAAGTCGATAAAACGAAGCAAGGACACAGCACCAGGGGCCGACAGGATAACCTACTCCATGCTTTCCCATGCCGGAGAAGCCGGGCACGACGCTTTGCTACAAGTCATCATTGCTTCGTGGACAGCACAAAGACTTCCACCGGAATGGAAGAAGGCAGATATACAGCCCATTCCGAAGGCCAGAGAACCAGACAAACCGAGACCCATGTCCCTTCTCAGCTGCATAGCGAAGACGGGAGAAAGAATGGCTCTCAACAGACTCAAGTGGAAAGTAGGCAGCCCACACCCTCACATTTTTGCTACACAGAGAACACCGGCACAGGCAACAACATCGCCAAGATACTCAGCACAGTGGGCAATAAACCAGCTTTGGTAGTCTTCCTCGACCTGGAGAAGGCCTTCGAACTAGCAAATCCACTGGCCATTATAACAATGCTCGCTAAAAAAGGCGTCAAAGGAAGGTTGCTGGGGTGGATCCAGAACTACGTCACACAGAGAGAAGCAAGAGTACGCTTTCAGGGAGCAACCTCAAGCTACAGGGTCCATGAAAACGGAACCCCACAAGGAGGCATCCTCAGTCCAACGCTGTTCAATGTCCTGATGGAAAATCTTGTCAGATTTCCTTTCAGACAAACAGCCAAGCTCCTCTGCTATGCAGACGACTTACAGCTCATAGTAAGAGGAGTAAACAGACTAACCAACACGCAACAAGCACTCCAACTTATAGAAGAGGAGTGCAACAGACTCGGACTCAAGATAAATCCAGCCAAGTCGAAAGCGATGGCCGTCTGCACAGACACACCAGACAAGACGCTCTCCATACAAAACACGCCGGTAGTCTGGACCAATACCCACCAGTGTCTTGGAATCTGGTTCGACCAGAAACTCACTTTCAAGCCGCAACTCGAGTATCTCAGGCACAGGACGAAGAGCAGACACAATATAATGAGGTCTCTCACCAGCACAACTGCAGGAGCGAACATACACGCACTCAAAGCCTACTACACGGCTGCCATCAGATCGCTGGTAGATTACAGTCCTCCAGCACTCATTGGACTAAGAGAAGACCAGATAGCTAAGCTAGAAGTTATCCAAAATAATGCTCTCAGGACCATGCTCGGAGTACCCACGTGGACCAGAATTTGCAATTTGCAAATGGAAACTGAACTACCACCCCTGGCAGTACGAGTCAAGCAGGTGACAGCCGGTCACCTCGCCAAAAACTGTAGATCAGATAAGCCCATAGCTGCCAAAACGCGAATCAGTGCCTCCCTCCACCTCGACCAGAGAGTGCAAGGGGCCACCAGCCACATTCAAAATTACCGAACTAGGTGATAGCAAAGGCAACCTCCAGAAGGAGGACCTCAAAAGAATAACTGGAAGCCATAGCCACCGAGACACCGGCTGATGCAGCATCATACTTCACAGACGGCTCGGTGGACCCAAAACATCATACATCCGGAGCGGCCTTCTACACCCAAGGTCAGACCCTCCTATGGAGACTCTCTAATAACTGCTCCACCCTACAAACAGAGCTGGTAGCAATCTTAAAGGCCCTACAACACGCTGCAACACAACACAACAAGTCCATCAAAATTCACACGGACTCGAAAACGGCCATGCAGGCGCTGCAACACAGTCAACCAAGAGACAACGTCCACATCATAACCTCGATCCTCGCACAGTTACAGGACTTCCAAAGACAAAATCGCCCAGTCGTCTTACACTGGAGTCCCAGTCATGTAGGGATCGCGGGAAACGACGTGGCAGACGAAGCAGCCAAGGCAGCCACACGTTTTAGAAGCGTACACATTCAAGTTCCAGCAAGCGTGCAACACATCAAGAATCACCCCAGAAAGACTACCAAGCTCCACATCCAAAAGAACTTTCTTCATGCATTCAACGCTGGTTCCCAATCAGCCAAATGGTACCTGGCGGCTACAAAAGAGGAACCACATTTCGCGGACAAGAAAACACCAAGACAAACCCAAGTGTCTTCATCGACTACGACTAGGGTACAAGTGCACTTGGCAGACGATCGGAAATGTCGTCATGGAATGCACCTACTGTCAGTAGCCAGCGGCCAACCCACTGGAACACTTTCTCCTCGACTGCGAAGTTACACAAGGTTTCCGAAACAGAATTCGCAACTTCCAAGAACACACAACACCAGCGGCCATTCTAACCCGAAAGGCCCAAACAAACCACATTCACCACAATCTACGGATCATCACACGATACCCACCACCCAGATAGCTCAGGAAGTATCCTCCCCCAGTAAGTGCGGACCCCAGTTCGGGGGGCGAGCCACTCCGAAACTGACCACGTCCAAGAGTGGGGGGTTGGTGGTAAGCGTTCACTGACAGGGTCCGCTCACACTTGCAACCTGCAGTATCCTTTCATATCTGCAGGTAGGACTACCTCCAATCCCAAATCCGGTCTGGCTGCTCCAGGAGCTGCAGCCGGAACCACCAAATGGGCCGCCTACAGACAAAGGCCCGTGTCGAACCACGGTCTGACAATCTCAACAACAACACGACAACAGCTGCGGAGGTCATTCATCAACCAACATCATTCGCCAGCCAGCCTTCGCCGTGATCGGACCTCTCCCTAGACCCTTCACTGCCAAAGCCTGCCAGCCTGTCTCTAACCGTTGACGACGGGAACGCAAACGACTATCCATCACTTATACACCTGGGAAGCTCGTTCCAGACAACGCCCTTTCTGTGCCTCCCCACTGATCAGGGGTGACTCCTGATCAGAGGCGGCCATGATTGGGTGCTCTGTAACGGCTTCCTGCAGCGGACTTGGTTCACGATCCCACTGGTGTTACTTGCACCAGTGGCTGCTTTCCTTTTGATCTTCCTTCTTTTTCGCTCTTGCCTGGGGAACTGCACCCTAGAGGTGTATTCGTCCTTGGGTCCCCTCTGTAACTGTTCACCTCCACCGGAGGAGCTTGTGAACACGAAAGGGGGTAGGAGCAGAACCCATCCCTCCGCCGAGCCTTTCTGGGTAACCGTGATCGTGCGGGTCCACATAGGAAGGGGGTCGCATTCCTTAATCCTTCAACCCCCCCCCCGTCCCACCGGAATAGGTACACTATAAAGCTCACGCCTATAAGTGAGCACTTATCAACAATAGGGAAGTAGGTTCCCCTAACGGTGCTTCTGGGTGAGTGACACAGGAACCACTCCACGACCACTCGACCAGCAAGTGGCAGTGAGGAGTGCTGTAATTCCTGTGTTAGGTTGCTCGCCTGGAATAGGTAGGGTGGCAGTGAGGAGTGCTGTAATTCCTGTGTTAGGTTGCTCGCCTGGAATAGGTAGGGTGCCCGTAACTTTCGTCAAATCACAAGAAGACTGATGCCACGGAGAACGACCAAAGCAAATGACGAGGACAATTGGAAACAGGATACGGGTACGCTCCCTCCAGGGGGGCGTATCCGAAAAACGCAAGGAGGAACTGGGCATACTATTATGTGCCCAGTTAAACATCAAATTCGCAGCCTTGACTGAAGCAAAGGACTCATTCATAGTCCTTTGCCTGGAAGAAAAGGACGTAGACAACATGCTCTCTGCCGACTCAACAAAGAAATTAAAAGAACGGGGTTTTGAAATAGTAATACCACCACAACTACGTGCAAAAAAATCCGTAGTTATTAAAAGGGTAGATAGAAACATACTGAAAGAAACACCAAGCTACAAGAGAGGAACCCATGGGCTAGAGTTGAGGAGGTGGTGCTAATGCCTGGTGATCCTACCATGATAAAAGTCAGGTTTGGAGAGATCTCCATGGCACAAAAAGCCCTAGAGAATGGCCTCTGCATCTCCCACTACCACCTATCAAAACAACAAATTGAGCAGGAGGAATTTTACTCAATAACACCGTGTTGGAACCGCTACAAATACAATCATCTAGCAATAAACTGTCCCCAAAAATATAATGTAGCTCGTTAGGTCGCGGGCTGAGTGAACTGGCATTGGGGTTAGGTTTTTCATTGACCAGATCGATAAGGGAAAAGAAGGGTGAAACCATAACATGTCTTAACTAATTTATTCCTTATCAAACATACTGCACTCCGTTAAAATACAAGTGAATTGGCCTTCCTCAGAAGAACGACGATGATTTTGGTTACCCTGCTTGACAACAGACGTCTTACATTAATTGCGTGTCATCCACATATTTATTGCATGACAATCAGGGACCTCCTTACCTCGGTCATCCTTTCTTACAATAACACTCAACACGTCAGACTGCTCCACCTGTATGGAATGTAGCACCTTAGGCTATCATACATAGTAACACCATCTCACTTCCCTGTAGCACCAGCTCACCACACCTGCAAGTATGGGACTCCTTGTAATTTCTAGGTACACATATCAGGCACCTCGTTCGCACACTGCCCTCGGTGGGTAGAGACGAGGGCTACACCAAGAGACATACCAGAACTGTTTCTACGCCTGGTATTATAGGTCGCTCCAAGTGACGACCGCGGAGTTTCTCACGTATTTCGTCATGTATTTCCACTCATGTGTGGTGGTATGCCGGGAATCCACAGGTTCACAATGGAATAGAATAGCTGGGAGTAATCATCTCACATGGTGGGACGCTCACAGGGATATTGGCCGACTCACAGCAAGGCGCTCTGACCGCGTGCGACCTGAGTTGATGAGAGAGCGAAGGATACTCAGAAATAATGCCTGTGCTATACAAGTCTCTTTTTTTAGGGCTGAATACAGCCCGATGAAGTTCACTGACCTGAGTTGATGAGAGAGCGAAGGACACTGAAGGCCGATGCCCCCCCCCCCGCTCCTCTCTGTTTAGGCCTACAGTTTCCAATCTTTAATTTTCCCCTTTGATTTCTTATGGTTCTCACATGAACACTTTCCTGTATATTGTAACCTCAGGTCTTATAAATACATATTTTAATCCTAACTTACATACTAGAATACGGCTCGGGTTTGACTTGCTAGTTCCTGGGTAAATTCATTGGGTTATAATATCAACGTGGCACACCAGAGGCGGCCTAGGCGCCAACCAGAACAAAGCCTAGCGTCGTATATTCGTGGTGTGGGTATACAAGATATTCTCTTTGAAGCATAGTTTCTGGATCACTTCTAACACTTCACATAGTTCAGATACATTTATTCTTTTCCCAGATCATTGTTCTCATGTATTTTCATATGATAAGTTATGTTCGCTAAACGTTAACAGACGTAAATAGTATGACCCTCAAACCACGATCCACACTTAGTCATACAGTACACTAGTCCGGCTCAACTGGACTTTCCCATTCATCTTATAAATACCTTGAGTTCTCCTTAATGCTATGAATACGTACAATTAATCTTATATAACCTTACCTGGGTACACTACAATACATGATCCAGTAACATTGAGTAGGTGAGTTATCCTTTATCAATGTTTCCCGTTTTCTGGGATTCTTCAAGCGCGGTGGATTTGAATGTTATATAGCGTAATATGAATTAAAGGTTTTTTTTTTGGAATGACAATGATGTGCGCAGTACAAGGCAGCAACATATCACCAACACTATACACCATATATACAGCGGACATGCCCACCAAGAAACTCAGAGCACATTGCATACGCAGACGACGTAACCCAATTTATACAATACCCAGGAAAATCCAAACAAATGATGGCAATCAGAACTAGCCGAGGAATAGAAACAATAAACAATTATGAAAGGAAATGGAAAATTAAAACTAATACACAAAAACTGAAGATAATTCAAATAGCTAAAACCAGACCTTACCCAATCATGGTCAGCGATCAAAACATTCCATATGCAGAAAATGGGAAAATCCTCGGCCTCAAAATCACAAGGAACGGCATACTACCACATATCACAGAAAGAATTGCAAAAGCCAAGGTCCAACTAACTAAACTTAGAAGATTCCGCAAATTAAACACCAATATACAACTACACCTTTACAATGCACTAGTCAGACCACACCTGGAATATCCCCCAATTCCACTCAACACTATAACAAAATCAAATAAACTCAAAATACAATCATTTCAAAACATAGCCCTCAGAAGAGCAGCAAAACTCAGACCACCATATACAAAAAATTCCAGAGAGCTACTCACAGAACATAACCTAACCACAATCAACATCAGAACACATAATCAAGCATTAGCAATATGGGAAAAACTAAAAGAACTAGAAGACCCCATATTCCAACAATTAATGCAAGAAGACATTACCAGAACACACAACTGGTGGCCAAAGAGCATAACATATGACAGCACAGAACCAATATATACGAAATAAAAACGAAGAGACTCACAGGACACAGAGGGCCCCCCCTCCCCAAACACCACAATCTACCTTAGCTTGGCTTCCCTTCCCTTGCTGTGGTGTACATGAACTGCTGGCATGTCAGACTTAACCTCGTCCCCGCAAGGTGGACAGCCGACCTGCTTTCAATCTCCCTTTTTATTTCCCACTTCCTAACCTTTACGTTCCTCCTACACCGTCTTCCACCTTCCTGAGCCAATAGGCTCTCTTCTCTCCAACCCATCGGATCGGATCGGAGGTCATTCTACTCTACACTCCTGAACCAGCAATACCTCTCAACAAGCACCCCACCAACCAACTCCCTCAGAAAGCTCCTCACCCAACAGGACCTCTGAGCAAGCTTCTCGCCGCACAGCAACTCCCTAGCACTGCACTGTACATACAATATATATATATATATATATATATATATATATATATATATATATATATATATATATATATATATATATATATATATATATATATACAGAAAACGCATTGTGAGTTTCTATTATACCTCCATCCTGAGTGTGAGATATGTAACATATACGTACGTTAGGGTGGTCCTAATTTTCAAATTTGGAATTTTTTACCACAGACACTGCTAAAAGTGTCCATTTGGGACAAAAACATTGTGTGTAGAGTTATTTTTAAATATATTAATATTTAGAGGTTGCTCAAAGCTGTCAAAAATTAAGTAATCGATGTAGTCGATTACTTTGTAGCCGATTACGCCCACCACTAGTGCGTCGCATTTGGCACGATCGTGGTGAGTTTTTGCTGGTCGTGATTGATGATTGGGGAAATTAGAAATAGTTCTGCAGAGTATTCTCATTATTAATTTATATTAATAGTTAATTTCTTTATTCCTCAGGTCAAAATGGCTAATGCAGGAGTAAAAACACAAGAAAATGTGTATTTGATAAAGACATTATGTGATGGCATTACAGGGGCTAAGTTACCTTCAAACAGGCAAGTGTTACAGTATTTTTTAAGCCTGCATCGCATACAGAAGAAAACCATCAGAGTGGCAGCTGGGGAAGTCACAGACAAAGTTCTTCAATTTTGGACAAAAGCAAACATTCCCACACACCACAAACCAGATTGTGTGAATCAAGTGCACAAAATGTTTGACAAGTGGAGTAGTTTGAAAAAGAACTCTTCAAGAAAGACAAACTCAAAAGCAGAAAGAGAAAGAGTTCAGTGATACATTTGAAGAACTCTTTGACATTGCACATGTGAATGTTTTGAATATGATGACAGTTCAGGAGGATAAGGATTTCTTAATAGCGCAACGAGAAAAAGGGCGTCGTGGGGCAATGTCATCTCTTGACAAAGTAATCCTGAAAAGACAGAAACGACGAGAAAAAACTCTCAAGAAAGCAATGAAAAGGAGGTTGGTTGCAGACAGTGCAGAGGAAGAAGCCAAAAAATGCCAGGCCATCGTTGTCTTGGACAGCAGTAGTACGTCTTCTTCTGAGGAATCCAACCCAGTTCCTGGCCCATCACCACTTCAAACTCCACCTACTGTCAAGAAGCGTGGGCGAAAAGAAGTTCTAACTCCAGAACTTTCTGCAGCATTAGATCGGACAAAGTCCTTAGATAGAATGGCCATGCCCATTGTCACCCAAACTGCTCGGAGCCTGGGCCATGATGTCAGTGAATTGATTCTGAATCGATCAAGCATCAGGAGGAAACGTCAGCATCATCGCAGTAGCAGGGCAGCTGAAATCCTTTCAAACATCAAACCAGAGTCAGTTTTAAATGTTCACTGGGATGGTAAATTGATGCCTGATTTGACGGGGCATGGGGGCCATGTTGACAGACTCCCAGTTCTTGTCTCAGGCAATGGCACCTCCCAACTTCTTGCTGTTCCAAAACTTCCCTCTGGTACCGGTGATGAACAAGCAAAAGCTGTTGTGAAGGCTTTGCAGCAATGGCACATTGCAGATATCGTGCATGGCATGTGTTTTGATACAACAAGCTCAAATACTGGTCACCACGAGGGTGCGTGTGTCAAAATTGAGCAGTTGCTGGGTCGTGATTTGCTATATTTTGCCTGCCGCCACCATGTACTAGAACTTGTAGCTGGAGCTGCTTTTGAAGCTGTAATGGGGCACTCACCTGCTCCTGACATACAGCTGTTCTGAAGATTCCAAGCCAAATGGGAACAAATTGACAAGCAGAAGTTTGAAGACTCCTCCACTGACGATTTTTTTGCAGAAGAATCGGTCAGAGCTGTTAGGGACGATCTAACCAACTTCATTGAGAAGGCTCTATTGGAGACACAGCTTCGAGATGATTATCGAGAGCTGCTAGAGCTGGCCTCCATCTTCCTTGGCACATCACCTTCTCGGGGAGTACGATTTTCTGCTCCTGGTGCAATGCACCAAGCACGATGGATGGCAAAGACCATTTATTTCTTCAAAGTGTGGTTATTCCGTTCTCAGTTTAAGCTTACTCCAAAGGAGAACAGAGGACTAAGTGATTTGTGCATTTTCTTTGCCCGAATATATGTGAAGGCTTAGACAACTGCTCCACTTGCTGCAAAGGCACCAAAAGGAGATCTGATGTTGCTTAAAGCTCTACAAGACTACAGTACCATCAGAGATGCCATATCAAAGGTAACTTTCCACAAAATGATGAGACACCTCTGGTAGTTGTCAGACGAGTTGGTTGCATTGGCCTTCTTTGATGACGATGTTCTCCCAGCAGTGAAGGACCGCATGTTGGACGCTATGAACATCGTTATTGGAGAAGAAAAGCATGTCAAACGGGTTACAATCAATCCAGACACACTCCAAGTGAAGAACCTATATGATTTCACGACAAAGAACACAGTCATTTTTCAAAAAGCTCAACTTGAATACAGATTTCCTGGCCCTCCCAGTAGAACAGTGAAAAGATGTTCCTGGCTTCCAAAATGCAAAAGCCATTGTACAAGCTTTGTCTGTGCTCAATGATTATTCAGAAAGAGGAGTAGCCCTAGTCCAAGATTTCTCAGTCCGCATCACCAAGGACGAACAGCAACTGCAGTATCAACTGCAGGCAGTTGCTGACCACAGGAAATCATTCCCTAATGCCCTCAAGCAGACCTTACTTGGCGACAAAGAGTGAGACTTATCCTCATGCGACCCCTGCCTTGAGCAGTTAATACCCACTTAGACTAAGTGGGGGGGGGGGCCCAGGCTTGGGGGCTAGGAAATGATGTGTTATGAACATTAAGCATAGGCATAATATTGTTAAATTTTATTTGACTTGAGCAACCTCTAATTATTAAGATATTTAAAAAATATTTTACAGGCAATGTTTCTACCCCAAATGGAAACTTTTGCCAGGGTTTGTGACAAAAAAATGGCAAATTTTGTTTTTTGCCCCATAATAAGGACCACCCTAACGTACGTATGTGAGCCCATACCAAGAGATAATAGACAAACAAAGAGAATTTGACAACTAGCCACATACAGTACGCTACAATTGGTGACCCCTGGAGCTGTGAACACCACGCCCTCTGTGTTGCCTTACTCCTGGAGCTGTGAGGACCGCCCTGTCTGCTGCCATTGTCGGCCAACTGACCTGACTGGACCCCCTACCACTCCGCTACTACAGCGCCGACACCATCTCACGACCGTTAGGTTTATAACGCATTAGTTTGTTCTCCCCAATGGTGGTGTGAGTGTCCCACATCACAGCCGGAGAACAGCTATAGCGCGATATTCCAGACGTGGTTTGAGCTCTTTTCCTTCTACTGCTATTTTTCCTTTTTTCGCTCTGGCCTAGGGACCTGCACCCTCAGAAGTGTATTCGTCCTGTGGTCCCCCCTGTAACTGTTCACCTCCCTCCCAGGAGATTGTGAACACGAAAGGGGGTTGGAGCAAGAACCCATCCCAGCCGAGTCTTCCCAGGAAAACCGTGATCGTGCGGGTCCACCTGGAAAGAGGGTAGCATTCCTCATTAGGGTGTGTCATAGGAGGGAAGATCAGCTAAAACTAATGGCCCATCACTTTTTTGGTAGATTTTAGTGTATATAAACAGAAAATAATTTCAGTTTCAATATTTTGCAACCTTTTGCTAGGTAAATTTTAGCGTGAAATTTATCGAAAATCTTTACAATTAAATAGTGAACATTGCTTTCTGACTTCATTCTTTAACAACCCAACTAACAATATTTTTTCTGTTTCAGATTCTGATGCATTTATAAGTTGATAATATTTGCGATGGCTGCTTGTGTCAGGACGAGGAACCAAAAATCCAGCCATCTAGTCACTATCTTGGGTCTGGGAGAGAGCTCCAGTCGGAGTTGCCTCATACTGAGGAGATGCTGCTTGAGATACGGTGTTTGGTCTGTAAAATCAAAGTGAAAAGAATCCAAAGAACTTACACACAAACAAAGACATTGCCAGTGATATGACCAAAGCTGTCTTGGTACAGTACACTCTGGCTAACGCCAGTTCAAGCCTCCAGTCAAGGCTTCAAAGTCAGGAAGAAGATTAGTGAGAGATCAAAGCCAGGTTAAAAAAGGCAAGAGATATCTCTTTGGGAGAGGAAATCGTAAAGTTAGAAGGCCTCCTGCCACAACTGATTCACAGCTTATTTGATATAAATTACTTGCAAAGTGCCCAATTGTTCTCTGTCCTGAGTTTGGATGCGATCGTGACTGTAAATCCGAGGCCCACATCTCCTGTATTTGCAAGCGTGAACTGAAGATTCCTGTGATCGAACTGGCATTTGTCAAAGCACAGAGAGAGAAGACTGCTAGTATAGGGGCTCTCATGATTTCTAGCCAAGATATTCCGGAGTCCAAGAGACAGGAGGCTGCCACAGAGAGACAGAAGAGGAGAAGAGTTGCCGAGGAAAAGAGACTTGAGAAGGCCCAGGATGAGGTAAAAAAGGCCGATGATTGGAGTCAAGCTGATTCAGAGTTTAATGACTTCCCCATGGCTGATTCGAGTGCTGACCAGGAGAATGGTGACTTTGTCCCTAACCCAGAAAATAATGATCCCAAACCTTCCAGGCATAAGATTCGAAATAGGAAAGATATCCCGTGCATAGCTCTGGCCAGCATGCGACACCACACTGGTCTCAGAGAAACTGCAGAGATAGCAACAGCTGCCTGGATTGACGGTGGTTTGATAACACCTGATGATGTTCACCTGGTGATAGATCATAAAGTAAGGAGAGCTCAGGGGAAACTTGTCAGTAACCTAGAATAGGAGTTTGATAAGGGGATAAGAGAAAATGGAATCAATTGTTTGTTCTTTGATGGGAGAAGGGATGACACTAAAGTGTTCATGAAAGTTGGAGATTCTGACAAGTTGTTCCCCTGCCATGCAGTGAAGGAGTGAACACTACTCCTGCTGCAGTGAACCGGGGAAGTATTTGCATTTCACTTCAGAGAGAAAGATGACATCAGGAACCAGCTGAGATAGTGGCAGATAACATTTGTGAACTGGCTCAGAGAGAGGAACGTAGACCAGACCCTGCAGGCCATTGAGGGACAGCACCAACACGAACACAGGCAGCAAGGGCAAATAAGGCGGATAGAGCGGAAGATTGGGAGGAAGCTGGTCTGGATTGTCGTAGACTTAGCACCAAACGAGCTGCCACCAGACATCTGATCCAGGAGCTGGATGGTGTGACTCTTTCAAACAACAGATGGTCTGGTCCTCTTGGCAAGATGCTGGACTCTGCCACTGAGTTAGAAATAAATCCGAGCTTTGAAAAAATCACAGTTGGCCCTCCACTCGTTGAGCTTGCACATACTGTCATTGACGACCTGAGTACTGACCAGTACTATGGTTACATGATTTGCAGTGCCATCAAAACTGGGGTCATGCCTGATAGACTTGCTTACCTGCAGATAGGTCCAGTCTCACATTCTAGGTGGCTCACAACAGCTCTCAGGTTCTGCAGAATTTGGGTCGCTCATCATAAACTGAAAGGGAACCAGCTTCACAACCTGAGACTTATTGTCCAATTCATCGTGAGTGTCTACTTACCAAATTGGTTCAACACCAAGGTCAAGTCATCGTTCTCCGAAGGTCCGAGGCATGTTCTCTTCCAGCTTGAGCTCCTGAGGAGTCAGCCAAGGAAGGTTGTTCAGATAGTGGAGCAGACTGTGAGGAGATCTTCCTGGTATGCTCATCCCGAGGCAGTTCTGCAGACAATGCTCTGCAGTAAGGATGAGGAGGAGAGAAGAGTGGCAGTCAAAAAGATCTTGGATATGAGACTTATGAGAGGATCTGGGGCATGACGAATCAGTTGGTGACGATTCCTTCAGGGTCAGGAAGACTCCTGAAGTCAATCTAGGTGCAAGACCCTCACTGATCTCATAGATCTGGATAACATCCAGGCTGGCAGTGAGCCCCCTCTTACCTGCAGCCTCACCAATGTTCAAGTCAGAGCTTTCCTGGACAACCCCATGCATGTCCCTGCCTGGCCCTCGCACACCCAGAGTATAGAGCGTTGTGTACAGCAAGTGAGCGAGGCCAGCAGTCACGTGTACAGCCAGGAGAGGAGGGAAGGCTACATCCGAGCTCAGGTGGTCAGCAGGGAGGTGATGAGTAGAACCAGAAGCAAGAAAGACATGTTCTCTATGGTGTGCAGCAACACCGGGTCGTAGTAGTAAAACCGGTTTTTGTATTTGATGATTTTGTTTTCTAAAGGAATATTAAATTTAATAAATGTGTCAAGATCATTCGTTTCACTATTCTGGATCATTTTCATCCTAATAAATTAACCTGATACATTAACTTTACTTTAAATAAGCTATTTAGTGGTGTTGGTAAAAGGGTGGGAATACTGAATTTTCATAAGATTTCAAGTTAAAATTTACCTAGCAAAAAATAAAAACTTTTCAAATCTGAAGATATCACATGATTCTGCACATAGAACTACATCATTAATACCATGGGCCGATTTTTCAAACTCAAAAAAAAAAAAAATTCGCCTCCGTATGACACACCCTAATTCCTCATCTTTCCCCAATAGGCACACTCAGTTCACGTCTATAAGTGAGCAGCCACACACACTAGGAAGTAAGTTTCCCCAAACGCGGCTCCGGGAGAGAAACTCAGGAACCACTCTAGACCACCCGGCCATCAAGTGCTTGTGGGGAGTGTTGAAATTCCTCTGCTACTTACTCAACCGGAATAGGTAGGCTCTGAAAAAAAACCACCACTTAACCACCGGCTATGGAGTGTGTACGCCCTCCTAACCGCGACCCCCGCCTGAACTGCCAACCCGACGACCCGAACCACGACAGGCTCCGCACAGCGAAAGCGGACCAGCTGCGGGCCTTCCATGAAGCCCTGAAAAGCAAGAACAACGTCATTCACACCACTGCCACCGCCTCCAACAACTCCACCACCACTGTTACCGCCACTGAGGACGACAACTGGACGAAGGTTGAAAACAAAAACGCTGACGTGCTTTTTCGGGAAACGAATGCCATCAAGCAGCCCAAAAGGCACCCATCACCACCACCAGCTCACCCCCAACGACACTGCCAAAATTCCGGATCTCGAAAACGGACACGAAAACGACATATGCCGCCATCACAGAGATGGAGAAACTAAATCCACTGGTCAAGTTCTCAGTGCGGCCCAACCTAAAGGGGAAGATGATTATTCACCCCAAAGACACACAGGCCGTCAAAGTAACCCTCCAAGAACGGGAATTAACTGTTCACAACATCTACAAGAACCCAAGGGGCTCACTGGAGGCGACTCAATTATTCGCTTCAGCCGCTGACCACACTCATAGGAGGGGATTTCAATGCACATCATCCCTTCCTAAGCTCGGTAAGCCCCACAAATGAAGACGGCCTACACCTATATACCACCTTTCAAAACACACCCGAGATAAGCCTCCTGGACACCGGAGAGCCCACCCACATTAGGGGAGGAAGGCTAGATCTAACCTTCGTCTCCAGTGCATTACAGCCTTCGGCCTCCTGGCAGCTACACCCCACGCTGACCAGCGACCACTTTGCCACCCTAACAACACTGAAGGTGAACAAACTCCCCAATCCACCCCCGCCGAGATGGAGATACAATACCCAAAAGGCAGACTGGGAACTCTATAAGAAACACCTGGCTAAGTGGCGCGCCAAATCTCAGCCGGCCGGTGCAGCACCCGTGGACGAGACAACCCTCCACCAACAATTGGTCGAGGCGTTTCACCAAGCGGCAGAAGAGGTTATTCCAAAAACAAAACCTACATCAAGACAGTACAATGATTAATGGTACTACTATCCCAGGGTGAAAGAACTCAACTACAGAGTGATAATGGTCCGAAGAAACTACTGTACAGAAGACATCCCACTGAAACAAACAGACATCTCCTGCAAGTCATAGTCAAGGATACCAGGGAAGAGAAGGAAGAAATCAAAAGCGTAAGCTGGCTCAAGTGGTACTCCGAACTGAACGAGCACACCTCCCTCGGCAAAATGTGGGCCCAGATTCGAAGGGCATCTGGGAAGGCAACACCACCACCACCAACCCATCCCAACCCAGAAGAGGAAGCCGAGAGACTTGCAAAACTGTTCTCTGACCGAGCAGCAACGAAAAGCCTCTCGAGACATGCGGAGGAGACACAACGGCGTCTGCGACAGGCCAGACTCCAGATGATCGAAGATGCCTGCAATGGTGAAGATGACACCGATAGACCCTTCAACCAGCAAGAACTCCAGAAGTCGATAAAACGAAGCAAGGACACAGCACCAGGGGCCGACAGGATAACCTACTCCATGCTTTCCCATGCCGGAGAAGCCGGGCACGACGCTCTGCTACAAGTCATCAATGCTTCGTGGACAGCACAAAGACTTCCACCGGAATGGAAGAAGGCAGATATACAGCCCATTCCGAAGCCCAGAGAAAGAATGGCTCTTAACAGACTCAAGTGGAAAGTAGGCAGCCCAAACCCTCACATTTTTGCTTACACCGAGAACACCGGCACAGGCAACAACATCGCCGAGATACTCAGCACAGTGGGCAATAAACCAGCTCTGGTGGTCTTCCTCGACCTGGAGAAGGCCTTCGAACTAGCAAAGCCACTGGCCATTATAACGACGCTCGCTGAAAAAGGCGTAAAAGAAAGGTTGCTGGGGTGGATCCAGAACTACCTCACACAGAGAGAAGCAAGAGTACGCTTTCAGGGAGCAACCTCAAGCTACAGGGTCCATGAAAACGGAACCCCACAAGGAGGCATCCTCAGTCCAATGCTGTTCAATGTCCTGATGTAAAATCTAGTCAGACTTCCTTTCAGACAAACAGCCAAGCTCCTCTGCCATGCAGACGACTTTCTGCTCATAGTAAGAGGAGCAAACAGACTAGCCAACACGCAACACACACTCCAACTTGTAGAAGAGGAGTGCTACAGACTTGGACTCAAGATATATCCAGCCAAGTCGAAAGCGATGGCAATCTGCACACACACACCAGACAAGATGCCCTCCATACAAAACACGCCGGTAGTCTGGACCAATACCCACCAGTGTCTTGGAATTTGGTTCGACCACGAAACTCACTTTCAAGCCGCAACTCGAGTATCTCAGTCACAGGACGAAGAGCAGACACAATATAATGAGGTCGCTCACCAGGACAACCGCAGGAGCGAACATACACGCACTCAAAGCCTACTACACGGCCGCCATCAGATCACTGGTAGATTACAGTCCTCCAGCACTCATTGGACTGAGAGAAGACCAGATAGCTAAGCTAGAAGTTATCCAAAATAATGCTCTCAGGACCATGCTCGGAGTACCCATGTGTACCAGAATTTGCAATTTGCAAATGGAAACTGAACTACCACCCCTGGCAGTACGAGTCAAGCAGGTTACAGCCGGTCTCCTCGCCAAAATTTGTAGATCAGATAAGCCCACAGCTGCCAAAACGCGAATGAGTGCCACCCTCCACCTCGACCACAGAGTGCGAGGGGCCACCTGGTCGCACGAGGCAAGCGAGGTCATCCGACACCTGCAAGCAGAAACACTCGTCAAGAACAACCAAGACATATGAGACAATGATTACATAGTTCCTCCACCATGGAGCCCTCCACCAGCTACATTCAAAATTAGCGAACTAGGTGATAGCAAAGCCAACCTCCAGAAGGAGGACCTCAAAAGAATAACTGGAAGCCATAGCCACCGAGACACCGGCTGATGCAGCATCATATTTCACAGACGGCTCGGTGGACCCAAAACATCATACATCCGGAGCGGCCTTCTACACCCAAGGTCAGACCCTCGTATGGAGACTTTCTAATGACTGCTCCACCCTACAAACAGAGTTGGTAGCAATCTCAAAGGCCCTACAACATGCTGCAACACAACACAACAAATCCATCATAATTCACACGGACTCGAAAACGGCCATGCAGGCGCTGCAACACAGTCAACCAAGAGACAACGTCCACATCATATCCTCGATCCTTGCACAGCTACAGGACTTCCAAAGACAAAATCGCCCAGTCATGTAGGGATCGGGGGAAACGACGTGGCAGACGAAGCAGCCAAGGCAGCCACACGTTCTAGAAGCGTACACATTCAAGTTCCAGCAAGCGTGCAACAGATGAAGAATCACCTCAGAAAGACTACCAAGCTGCACATCCAAAAGAGCTTCCTTCATGCATTCAATGTTGGTTCCCAATCAGCCAAATGGTACCTGGCGGCTACAAAATGGGAACCACCTTTCGCGGACAAGAAAACACCAAGACAAACCCAAGTTAGCCTTCATCGACTACGACTAGGGTACAAGTGCTCCTGGCAGACGATCGGAAAAGTTGTCAGGGAATGCACCCACTGTCAGGAGCCAGCGGCCAACCCACTGGAACACTATCTCCTCGACTGCGAAGTCACAAAAAGTCTCCGAAACAGAATTCAAAACTTCCAAGAAGAACACATAACACCAGCGGCCATTCTAACCCGAAAGGCCCAAACAAACCACATTCACCACCTTCTCCGAGTCAGCACACGATACCCACCACCCAGATAGCTCAGGAAGTATCCTCCCCCAGCAAGTGAGGACCCTCGTACGGGGGCACGCCACTCTGAAACTGACCACGTCCAAGAGTGGGGATTGGTGGTAAGCGTTCACTGATCGAGGGTCGCTCACACTTGCAACCTGCAGTATCCTTTCATATCTGCAGGTAGGACAACCTCCAATCCCAAATCCGGCCTGGCTGCTCCAGGAACTCCAGCCGGAACCACCAAACGGGCCGCCTACAGGCACAGGCCCGTGTCGGACTACGGTCCGACAATCTCAACAACAACAACAAAAAGCTGCGGAGGTCATTCATTCGCCAGCCAGCCTTCGCCGTGAACGGACCTCTCTTCAGACCCCTCACCGTCAAAGCAGCCAACCTTCTTTCTACTGTTGACGACCGGACCACAACTCGACCTCTCTGTCTACCACTGGACTTCCCAGAAATCCTGTTTGGGGCAACGCCCCTTGTGGGCCTCCTCCTTTGGAAAACGACCACGACTGCCACCGGACTACCTCACGAGCGTTCAGGATTGTCAACCCTAGTTAGCCCTCCCTACTGGTAGATTGAGTGACCCACACTCCTGCTGGAGGGCTGCTATTGATTGGCAGTCTGACGTGGTTTGAGGTCTTTCTCTCTTGCTGAAATCCTTCCTTACTTACCCTGGCCGAGGCACCTGCTTATATTTAAGTTTTCGTGCTAGAGCCCCTCCAGTGGAGCACACCTCACAGTAGGTAGGATTGTGTGTGTCCGTTGGAGGTCGGGGGAACACAGGCCAATCCGGCAGTGGAAAAACAGTGATAGTGCAGTTACACCACTGTCCGGGGGTCGCCTATAGGCACACTAAGAAGGGTCTTGAATAACCTTCTTTATCACCCACAATTAATACATGCTAGGAAGACATAAACAAATAAACCATGGCTACCAAGGTTAGACTCAAGATCATAGACAGATAACTGAAATAGCGTATGGTACACTCAATGTACCCTTCACAAGGATTTTCTCATCGAACGATGGATACACTGCAATATGCAGGGACTACAGGGACGCAGATACGATTCTGAGCCCCGAGGGAATGCAAGCCTTTGGAGGCATAGGACTCCAGGTCATCATGCCACCAGAGGTTAAAGCAAAAACATCAGTATTTGTGCGTGGATTTGACTACGAATTTGAAAAGCACTCGGCACAAGAAATAAAAGATGAACTAGAAATAAAAAACAACTGGTTAAAAGTCGAAGAAGTGGTAAAAATAAAGCAATACACACATTGCTTAAAGTTGAGATTCACTTCAATGGCATCTGGAATCTTAGGTTTGAACATGTCAGTACTCCCTAAACAACTAGAAAGGGAGAAATACGTTAATATTCTCACCTGCTTTATCTGCTATGCACATGAATCTAATGCAACAAAAGACTGTCCTCAAAAGGAACTTAAAATATGCTCTGAAGGCGCAGAAGAAGGCCATACTTTCCGGGATTGCAAGAATCAAGCCAAAGCATGTATAAACTGTAAAAATCGGAAGGAGCCAGGATATAAGACCCGCAGAACCCTAGCAATGGCCTGTCCATACAAAAAGAAAAATAATAAATGAAAAAGTATCAAAGGAAAAACAACAACAAGAACAGAAGGAAAATACAACATATGCTGCTATTGCAAAGAAAGTAGTTGAAGAAACAACACAACCACAGAATACCACCAAAATTGTACTGAGAGAAATACGAGACTGCAAAGCGCTCATCTGCCTATTATATTCTCACATAATGAACATAGGGAACCCAGGCACGTTCGAAATAGAAATGAACAAAATGCTTGGAAGAAACAATCTCCCAACAATGAGTTTCCCAGACAACCCAGCTTCTGGATCTGTGCTACAAGCGTCCCGCTTAACCAACCCAGATGCACTACAGGAGACAGTCAACGCAGAAGAAAAAGGAGCAACGGAGCAAACACCTGCCGCAACAGTACACGAAACAAACGAAGCTGACAAGGCAAAGTCACAAATGATTGAAACATCCACCCAAAGTACAGCAGAGAGGCAGGACCTTCAAAATAACATCCAAAGAGAGACAGGTGCCGTAAGGAAAAAAGTCACAACAGCAACCATGGATACCCAGGCCGAGGAAACGCTCCAGACATTAGAATATGCAGACGACTGTGAACTACAGATTCACTAGTGTGACAAATTATTAGTCGCTAGTGAATGCAAAACGATGCCAGACATTATACAAGCCATAACGAAACAAGAACTAAAATGGACCTACTCCAACGATAAATACTCTGAAGCACTAGTAGAAGCTTACCTGATAAACCAAAGAATTAAAATAAGGAGACATAACTTCAAAAAAGAAGAACAATGGAAATTCCAAAGAATCGGTAACGGACTGTTTCCGGACAAAAGATCGCTACCCACGCAACAAACAAGAAACAAAAAATCAAAACACAATGAATAATGACAAACACAGAAGACTTACCATCATACAACACGACGTCCGCTATACTGCCAGACTGGGGGTCACTAATTCTAAGGGGGAATACTTAACTCTAATCTTAATTTCTAAGGGTCGCTGCCACCAGACCCCCTCTGGACAGCATGTAGCTCGTTAGGTAGCGTGCAGAGTGGACTAGGCATTGGGTTAGGTTTTCCATTGACCAGATCGATAAGGGGGAAGAAGGGTGAAACCATAACATGTCTGAATTAATTTATTCCTTATAAAGCATACTGGTAAAAAAACATACAAATGAATTGGTCTTCCTCAGAAGAACAACAAAAATGTTGATTACCCAGATGGGCACCAGACGTCTTACATTAATGGCGTGTCATCCACATACTTATTGCATAACAATCTGTGACCACCTTACCTCGGTCATTCCTTCTTATACTATCCCTTAACACATCAGACTGCTCCACCTGTATGGAATATAGCACCGTCGGTTATCATACATAGTAGTACCATCTCAACACACCTGTTACACTCCACTCCTGTAGGTATGGGACTCCTTGTAACTTTTAGGTATACACAACAGGCACCTCGTTCGCACACCGCCCTCGGTGGGTAAAGACGAGGGCTTCACCCAGAGACATACCAGTACTATTTCTACGCCTGGCATTATAGGTCGCTCCAAGTGACGACCGCAGAGTTTCTCACGGTCTCCTTATTTGTTACTACTCATTTGGAGTGGTGTGCTGGAAATCCACAGGTTCACAGTGGATTGGCATAGCTGGGAGTAGTCACCACCTGTTGGGACGCTCATAGGGATAATGGCTGCCGGGCAGCAAGGCACTCCGACCGCATGGAACCTGAGGTGACGGTAGAACAGAGGGTACTCAGAAATAATGCCTGACGGGCGGTTATCACCCCCTAACACATTACTATTACACTTATATATCAGGCAAAGCTTTAAACTGTAATAACTTCTATATAAGCCTTAATTATAGGGCGGGATATAGCCCGATAGGACACTGACCTGAGGTGACGGTAGAACGGAGGGTACTGAGGGCAGTGCCCTGCCGCTCGTCACAGCGTAGGCCTACAGTTTCCAATCTTTAATTTATACTTTTATTTCTTACGGTTCTCACCTGAACACTTTTCGGTATATTGTCACTCATGCCGTATAAACACATATTTTAATCCTAAATTACACACTTAGGTAAGGTCTTGGTTTGCTAGTTCGTAGGTAAATTCATTGGGTTATAATATCAAAGCGGCACACCCGAGGCGGGTACATGACGCGCCTTAAAACAAAGGCTGAATGTTCATGGCGGGGGTGTATCAACTTCACTTAAAACTGTAATGAGGGATCCTCCTCTCACACATTGCACTATTTGAACACAGACATAAGATTCTCTGATCACTGTACCTGTCGTGGGTATATGTCACGTGAGGATACGAGGTGTATTAAGTTCATACCGACGCATACAAGATATTTCCTTTCAAGTATAGTTTCTGGGTCACTTCCAACACCTCACATAGTTCTGATACATTTATCCTTTTTCCAGATCATTGCTCTCATGTATTTTCATATGATATCTGTGGAAGTTATGTTCGCTACACGTTCACAGACGTAAATAGTATGACCTTCAAACCCTGATCCACACTTAGTCCCACAGTACACTAGTCCGGCTCAACTGGACTTTAACATTCATCTTATGGATACCCTGAGTTCTCCTTAATGCTATGAATACATACAATTAATATGATATAACTGTACCTGGGTACAATACAACACATGGTCTAGTAACATTGAGTAGGTGAGTTATTCTTTATCAATGTTTCCCGTTTTCTGAGGTTCTACAAGCGCGGTGGATTTGAATGTTATATAGCGTAATATGAATTAAATGGGTTTTTAGGAATGACAATGATGTGCGCAGTACAGTGGTTATCACACACCCTAACCCAGGGGTTCTCAACCAGGGGGGAATTCCCCCCAGGGGGGGAATTCAGGTTTTCAGGGGGGGGGAAACTGATTCTGGAGTAAGAGATATGTTCGATGAGAAATCAATCACAGAATTTTGGCCCTTGATGTGCGATTCCTACCCAAACGTGGCAGAAAGAGCTATCCGTGCATTGCTTCCGTTTGTGTCGACATATCTTTGTGAGTCAGGCTTTTCAACTCTGTTGCAAATTAAAACGAAGCAACGTAGTAGATTAGAGGTAGAAAATGACCTGCGTTGTGCCCTTTCAAGCACTCCTCCGCGTATTCCAGAATTGGCGAAGAAAAAACAATCACAGGTTTCTCATTGACTGTAATCTTCATCTGAATAAAATTAATTACAAATTTACAATATCCTGGTATTCTATTGAACTTTATGTTTATTGCATTATGCTTCAGTTTGGTCTGTTAAGTAATTCATTATAAATAAAAAAAAAACTATTTTACTTTTATTCAAGTTTTATAAATCCATCAACATTTTCAATTGGCATTTAATTTGTAAAACTCCACTATAAAAATAATCCATGTAAAATTGTAAATGTATATGTACTAATATGGAAAAAATAAAGGATTTTCAGTGTTATATGCATATTATTTGGAATGCACTTTTTGAGGCAGACAATCTTGGAAAGGAGGGGAATGACATTCTGACATATGGTGAAAGGGGTGCATGGGGCGAACAAGGTTGAGAACCACTGCCCTAACCCATTACTATTACACTTATACATCAGGCAAAGCTTTAAACTGTAATAACTTCTATATAAGCCTTAATTATAGGGCGGGATATAGCCCGATAGGACACTGACCTGAGGTGACGGTAGAACGGAGGATGCTGAGTGCAGTGCCCCGCCGCTCGTCACTGCGTAGGCCTACAGTTTCCAATCTTTAATTTTTACTTTTATTTCTTACGGTTCTCACCTGAACACTTTCCGGTATATTGTCACTCATGTCTTATAAACACATATTTTAATCCTAAATTACACACTAAGGTAAGGTCTTGGTTTGCTAGTTCGTGGGTAAATTCATTGGGCTATAATATCAACGCGGCACTCTTGAGGCGGGTACAGGACGCTCCCCAAACAAAGGCCGAATGTTCATGGCGTGGGTATATCCACTTCACTTAAAACTGTAGTTAGGGATCCTCCTCTAACCCATTGCACTATTTGAACACAGACATAAGATTCTCTGATCACTGTACATGTCGTGGGTATATGTCACGTTAGGATACGAGCGTGTATTAAGTTCACACCGATGCATACAAGATATTTCCTTTCAAGTATAGTTTCTGGGTCACTTCCAACACCTCACATAGTACTGATGCATTTATCCTTTTTCCAGATCATTGTTCTCATGTTTTTTCATATGATATCTATGGAAGTTATGTTCGCTACACGTTCACAAACGAAATTAGTATGACCCCAAAACCATGATCCACACTTAGTCCTACAGTACACTAGTCTGGCTCAACTGGACTTTAACATTCATCTTATGGATACCCTGAGTTCTCTTAATGCTATGAATACATACAATTAATATTATATAACTGCACCTGGGTACAATACAACACATGGTCTAGTAACATTGAGTAGGTGAGTTATCCTTTAACAATGTTTCCCGTTTTCTAAGATTCTACAAGCGCGGTGGATTTGAATGTTATTTGGCGTAATATGAATTAAATGGGGTTTTTAGGAATGACAATGATGTGCGCAGTACAGTTGAAAGTCTAAGGATGGACAAATCTCTGGCCATCCATTTAGTGTATACTCCAGGACTCTTCCTAATACAACATCTTTCCTAGTTTCATGAGCAATCATTCCGGAGGTGACTGGAAAATCTTCTGCTATCATGGTATGAGGGCCTGTGCTGCCACCATTTTATAAGGGCCTGAGTGTCAGTAACAATTCCTTTTACTCTCATACTTATTACCATTGGTAGCGTGACAAGAGGAGGCTCGTGGGTATATGTAATGATAGTAACAAGTAATAGGGAAGAAATAACGGTAAATACTGTAGGTAAATAGACACAATATACAAATACAAAACTTATTTAAACATTAATATAAAATTAGGAGAAAGAATTTATATGTACCAACAGACGAAATCTAGTACTAGGCCCTCAGGCTCAACATACCCACACCACTACTGGGTGGTCATACTGAATAACACACAACTCTTATAGTCACTTAGCACCATAAAGACCAGGGCAACTGCCACTACAACACTCAGTCGTCAGGAGTGATACTCAAGCAACAGCCATGGGGTCCAGCCACCATGGGGTACTTTCCGACGAACTCTGAAGATCCCAGTGGATTAACCCCACCACACAAATAGCCCTACTGAGTTAGACACTCATCCACCAATGATGGGGGCTGGTAGGGGTGTGTGGCTTGGTGATCCGGGGTCACCTCGCAGGCCGAGAGTTAGGGCCAGACGAGCCAGCTATGGGGGCCATAGGTAGTCTGAAGTGTCTGACGGCCGGGTCTCACGAAGGTAACTGATCCTACTGGACCTCGGACATCTCCCCAGACATAGTGGATACAACATCCACCCTACAGACACGGCCTAGGCTGCGTTAGGGACCTGTATGGATGAAGGGACGGGCACTTACTAACGGTAGAAATGCCCGCGGCACCTACTCAAAATAGGCCAGGGAATCCACCTACTTCTATTTCGATGAATTAATTTACTGTACACTCTGACGTTGAAACTGAGACTATGAACTCAGTTTTATTCCCTACTATTATCCTCACTAACAATGCTCTGACTCAGCTATCAAAAGCAAAATTAAATTGATTACAAAGGGTTGGATGGCAACAGGTCCCAACACACAGCGTCTGCTACGAAATCCGCGGATTATATTCAAAGTTCCCTAAAGACAAAGACGGGGAAACAGAGAAAACGGGGGACGTTTCCACTGGGGGACTCGGAAGGTTTTGTGGACGTTTGAGCGTAATATGAATCCCTAAGGTTTTCAGGTTAGCCATTGTAACGACCACGGTCATACACGTCAGTTGGCGCCAAAATCAAATGATTCATATTACGCTCAATAGCTTAAATGGGGTTTTAGGAATGACAATGATGTGCGCAATTACAGCCTGGAGTCCTCCGTTTCCCATTTTCTCTGACTACAAACCAACCTCTCTATAAAAGTAAAATCCTGGAATGTGAGAGAACAACGTGCTTTGAGTCAACTTGGATATGTCTGATTACAGTTAAAAGCATACCAAGATCCTTTGTAAGTAATCTTGAAAGCTTTTAATTGTGTTGCTATTCGTAACACTTGTTAAGTGAGTGTCGAGTCTGCCAGTACGAATGGCATCAGGATAGCCCGTAATTTCTGAGTACTACTAAATTAGATCATTTGATGCCCAGAAACATCAGCGAATCTTATGTTTTGTAGTTTGGTTGTGTCAGTTGTCTATTCAGAAAGCCATTAATCTACTGAAAGAGAGCATGTCAAACTTCTTATCTCCAAGATCTCAGCTTCCTTTTCATAGGGGAGGTGTGGGTTAAAATGTTGGTTCACACTCAGGATGGGATGGAGAAAACTCACAATGTGC
>NW_024716653.1:10000-15769 GCF_018991925.1 Homarus americanus | reverse complement strand
CCAGACACATCACCACCAGCCTCCCGTGGATCACCTTAACCTGCCAGACACATCACCACCAGCCTCCCGCGGATCACCTTAACCTGCCAGACACATCACCACCAGCCTCCCGTGGATCACCTTAACCTGCCAGACACATCACCACCAGCCTCCCGTGGATCACCTTAACCTGCCAGGCACATCACCAGTCTCCCGTGGATCAGGTAAAGTCAGGATATTACCACCAGGTTTTGGCTTCTGCAGCATCAGAAACTTAGCGCATTTTTCATTTCCTTCTCGTCAGTATCATGCAACGCCACAAAGACCCTCCATCACCTGAAACTTGTTGGATACGAAGGAAAAAGTTGAAATGCAGAATTTTTCGACGTTGTTGATATTCTTGGGATGGGTTACGGTAGTTTGACGCTGATTTATTGTTGATAGCTTCTTAAGGACACTTGTATTTCTTATATAGACCTACAAAGATTTTTTTTATGCGGTTTGAACTACGTACGTATTATTGGGATTTTTATATAATTTTGTTTGCTGGTAAACTCTCGCCAGTTCACAGTCCAGATATTAAATGTTAAACTTATAAGAAATACATTAAATGGTGTGTGTGTGTGTGTGTGTGTGTGTGTGTGTGTGTGTGTGTGTGTGTGTGTGTGTGTGTGTGTGTGTGTGTGTGTGATCGAATATTGAATAGAGAAGTAATTGGATTTCTGTAGCGAGATAGATCACTCAACAGGAGCCCAGAAATTTGTAGTGAGACATTAATAAAGATGTTATGACAGATTGAGTGTAAATAGCCACTTCTTATAACGATGTTTTTCTTGTAGCTGTAAGATATTTCTGTAATATTTTTGTTATATCAACCTCTGGTATGTTGTTGACACATACATAACGATCACCATACAACACACCGCCCACCACAAGACACGAGGCAACAATATACTCCAACAATTCTCTATTAAAGGTAACCAACGTAGACAATAGCTGTCAACACTCAATACAGTATACAGGCATCTCTCTTTATATACAGGATACTACGTATATATATATTTCTGTCTGTCCTTCTATCTCTCTATCAGTAGTCTCTCTCCCTCCCTCTTGTGCCTAACCGTTGCAGGTATGAAAAATATATTACTTTTTCTTAGTGATCGACTCCAACTGTAGAAAACCTTAAGACGTCAGCACATGACTAACATTACTTCAGTTCTGTAAACATGATAATGTTATTCAGGAAATATTCCACAGGGGGAAGTTATGGGACTCCTTCCCTCGTCATTATCGCTACCGAGGTGTGGAAGGAATAGTAAGTGGGGGGACTATCACCGCGCTACAGACCTTGGTTCTAAGATACGATAAATAAATACTATAAATTGTTCCCTGAGCGTGTGTAACTTGGGCTCAGCGTATAGAAGAGCCTTTTTGAAACTTGTTAGAACAGAGTTACATGTCCCTGTCGTCCTTTGATATTAAGATTAGGAATTCGGATGCCGGTTGCGGGATGTACATAAGTAAATGTTGTTAACATTATCAGAATCGAGACTATGATAACCAAGTGTTTTACGACCTACGATGTGACACAACTTATGTGTAAATTATATATATACTTTTTTAACCACTCATGTATTGTCACTGGTCATATTTTCAGTAAAGATTTCTTATGGTTGAGATTTTTGTGGGTTTCTATTATTCTTGGATATGGGAGGCAAGACAAGACTTTAATTTTTAACTCTTTTGAAAATTAAAGAGTGCATTGCATTTGGAAGGGGGAACCAATGAGTTATCACCATAATCAAACAGGAACCGAGGATGGTAAATACGTTTCCGGAGTGTGGTAAAGCCTAACTGATAAAATCCCCCAAATGTAGACTCCGTAAAGATGTTTGTCCTCAACACAAGATGGTAGGTAAATATTCTTATGGAAGGTATTTGAGCAGCAGAACTTTTTACACACGGTTATGTCTTGTGATTTGGCCAATCCCTCCCACCCCCAGTCCCAACCATTGTAAAAATTATCAATAACTTGTAATAAACCAGTGTATTCACGCCCAGTAAACACTACTCCTTGCACTGTCCCTATGTTGAAATGAACTGTAGTTTGAGCTTTTCCCCATCTAGTTATTATATATCTTATTTGTATCACTTATGTTACTTGTATATTATTTGTAATTCGAAACCCATTCCCCAAATATGTAACTGTATATTTTCAGCCTTCTGGCTGCCAAGCTCTTTCAATAAACCGTTAATTATTATTATTATTATTGTTATTATTATTATTATTATTATTATTATTATTATTATTATTATTATTATTATTATTATTATTATTATTATTATTATTATTATTATTATTATTATTATTATTATTATTATTATTATTATTAGCGTGTGTCGTCTGTCTCCACTCACGTATTCTCCCGTTACACACATGCACGACCCAGAAATGCTGCGACACATCGCAAATTTAGGAATCAAAGAATACAATAGATATGAAGATATAGGTGAGATGTTTGATAAAAGTAACCAGAGTATTCCTTAAGTATTAAAGTTCAAATTTTACTTTTCTTTTTTGAAAGTTCACAAATACTTTACGGGAGAAACAATTATAAAATGGAGTCACGGAAGACTTCAGAGCCTTACATTGATAACAAAATCTCTAGTACACGAACCTATATTTAGCCTTTGTAAACATATAAATCAGCTGTTTTAATGACGCCACGGCAGGAATACACTCTTGGTGCATCCTTCACAGCGATACTGACTCCTTCCTCCTGATGTTTATATTGGAGAAACATGTACACAGTATTCCGACACACTGATGGTGGGTCGGTGGCCTCCACGTTATAGTAATATATTAGACTGACCTGTGAAGATCAGTTCTTTAAGAATTAACTAAACTTTATCGTGTAGAGTCTTCAGGTTAATAAATGTCATAACCTGAAGCCACTTGTGAATGTTTGACAGAACTGTAGTACGTCATTTTTATATATGACACAGCCATCATTCACTGGCTGGCCTAAATTCTGCTTTTTTATCTGTATTTTATTTTCATTTTGTATAAATCGTGTAACTTTTTCAGTTAAAAATTTGTTTTGTTTTAGAACTAGATTGTGTAAATACAGTCCTTTCAGTAAAAATTTTGGTGGGTAGCAAAATATGAATAAATTTTTACTGTACTGATAGACTGACCATCAGGTTTTACTGGTTCTGGGTTCAGGGCTCATCATTGCAACATCGATGTCTCTTTTTTTTAAGTTAAAATTCCTAAAATTTGGTTTAATAAATCTCTCTTAACTAATAGGAATCCAATATTTCAGGTTTAACTATAAATCAGTTCATAATATATATCAGTGTTTACATATACGCGAGAGTTAAAGCGTTTCCTTGTGTTGATGAAATTTTTTTCATTTTTTCTTTTTTTACCAATTTGCCTTGCGAGGTGGTTAGTTTATTGGGCACTGGTGCATCCTGTGCGAGGCGAAAAGCAGAAGCGTTTACATAACCCAACAAGGAAGCATGCGGAGTTCAAGCTTGCTTTTGTGACTCATGCGTTAAGGGCATTAGTGAATGAAGGGCACTTAATGGTCTAAAGCCACATTGAGATTCAGGGAGGAAGTTTTCCGCCTCACAAAGAAGTTTGTTTAGGAGGACTCGGGCGATAATCTTGACAGCTACGGACAGCAGCGAGATCCCACATGCCTTATTTTTAAACCATTCGTTTTTAAGTTTGCAAAGCCTGCGCTGCGCCTCCGCTTTCTTCCTGTGGAAAGTATCAGCTTTGGTCCGAGACTTAGGGTTGTTCAGCCAGTCATTTAAAGCAGCATGTTCATCATCGACGAGTACACTGATTTCCGGGTAACTTCATCAAACAAGTCCTGGTGTATTCTTTGGATCTGGCCGAGGGTCTCTGCAGGTTTTTGTCTTGGCCGTGTCGAGAATACCCCATTCAGCACTGGGATTTGGGTTGTTTGTTTTCGGGTTGTTTATCAGCCCATGTTCAAGCTGCTCTCTGAAAGCATGTGCTACCACTGGATCATCTTAACGCTAAGTGTTAAAACTTCTTCTGGAGGATTGTTGCCTTCGCCGTTTTGGGGCGACGTGAAGTGAGAGCTTAGCTCTGACGAGCCGATGATCAGTGTCGCAGTGGTCTGAGCTACACATGGCACGGGTGATGAGGACATTTCGGCGATCTCTTTCTCTGACAATGGTGTAGTCAATGAGATGCCAGTGTTTGGATCGTGGGTGTTACCAAGAACTCTTGAACTTGTCGGCCTGCCTAAACAAGGTATTGGTGATAGTGAGGTTGTGTGCAGCACACTTGCTGAGGAGGAGTACGCCGTTGGGATTACACTTGCCTAGTCCATTTCTCCCTACGGTTCCCTGCCAAATGTCATCGTCTCTGCGATCTCTGGCATGGAAGTCACCTAGGAACACAACCTTGTTTTCTTTGGGGATAGAGGTTAGCACTCTATCGAAGTCGGCGTAAATGGCCTCCTTGATGCCATCCTCTATATCCAGTGTTGGGGCATATGCACTGATGAAAAAGGCATGGTGTGAGTGATTCAGTGGGATTCGAAGCGTCATGAGGCGCTCGTTGATCCCAACAAGCATTAGAGTTAGCCTGTGTTGGATGTGTGGACGAATGGCAAAGCCAACTCCATAAATGCGGTTTCTCTCCTCAGCAGGTTTACCCTTCCAAAAGAAGATATAGCCAGACCCCTGTTCTACGAATCGTTCCTCGTCTGGGAGCCTGGGACTCATTAATGGCTGCAATGTGACGTCGATGTTATACCTAGCCACCTCTTTTGCCACAAGGGCAGTTCTTCTTTCAGGACGGTCATATGTGCCAGTATCCAGAAGGGACCTGACATTCCATGTAGCGACTACAAGAGGTTGTTTATTTTGTTTTTGTTTTGATCTTTGATTATAATTGTGTTTTCAACCGCATAAGGATGAACTTACTGGGTGGGATTACCCAGTCAGGTTGATTCTATAGGCAGGATATGTTTCGGGAATCCTTTCTAGCCCCTTCCCAATGTGGGGTGAGCAGAGTGGCTCCTCGAAAGGGATGCTCAGTAGCACAGACAGAACCAGATTACACTGCTGCCTAGATCCCAGTGCCTAAACAACCGTCTTCCGCGCAGTCCCTGTGCAGAATTGTGACTAGAGACTCCCAGCAGTCATCTCTGCCCCGTTCCCCGTCTCCACTCGTCCGTCGCCATAGGAATTTTGGGGATATACAGTAGGTGTTTTGATGATGACGAGTAGTATGATGGCTGCACTTGAGATGATTTATGTGGTGAGGCAGGAGTGCAGGCTGTAACCACACATCTTGGCCCTCCCTCTTCCTGATCCAGTGGTGCAAGTATTGCAACGACTGGGGAGAGGAAGAGTAACCTTAGTAGCCTGTCCATCTTGCATTGCCTTTGTATGCCGGTGTAGTCGTTGGGTTTCCATGGTGGTCACCTCTTCCGCATACACTGCAAATGGGATCTTGTTGGAGCTCTGTAAGCATGTCTGCCTGATGCGAGGCTCCACGGAAGATTTTTCGTTCTGGGTTTACTCTCGTAACCTTATACCTACCAAGATTAATCCGGAAGGTAGCGAGGCAATGGTTGGTAGGCGCCAGGTAATGTCCACATGCCAGTGGGCTTATGCACCGACCCTCTGGGGCCCACTGTTACTCCGAGATCCCCTGCTGGTCTAGCTTGGGTCCAGAAGGCACCCAGTTACCGTGTGTTGCCACGAGGAGGCACAGCAGGAGTCTTGATGGTGAGGAGG
>NW_024716653.1:0-7500 GCF_018991925.1 Homarus americanus | reverse complement strand
ATTAAATGGAATGGCCATTGGTCCAATACTGCGTACCCATGAAAAAAGAACACAGGCGAAATCCTGGGTCATTTGGACAATATTTAGAGGTAGCTCAAGTCAATTGAAGTTTTATCCTTTTGGCAAAAAATACGAATATTCATAATATGCAGGTTTATTTTAAAATTTACATATTGAGCAAGTTTATGTGTACACTGTACATATAAATGATAAATTCCTTTTTAAAATGAAACTGCAGTGAACACGCTTACATCAATGGGTGGGAGTGGTGTGGACAACCCATTCATTGTTTTCGCTTTTTGCTTGTAAGGTCCTGTTTTGATGTCCCTGGTTGTGACCGCCTCTGCTCTTCAACAACCTGCAGCAGATGTTGACGCTGGTCTTCACTCTTCGTGATCTTGCTGTTGAATGCCTGTATCAAGGCAATCCCTCTCTTTGCAGTGTCGTTGATGACTCTGAGACCACCCACAACTGCGACGCCAGTTTTGAAGTCTTCATCATCAGACCATGTGTCAGGTTCCTTGGACAAAAAAGAAGTCTTCATTTTGAGACTTTCAAATAGAAAGTTTGATCCTCTAGAAGCAAAGTCTGAGAGCTGCTTTGTGGGAAGGGAAGATGTGGCAGGAAGAGCAGCACGTTTTGGTGAATCCTCGGTCGCCTTCCTCTCAACGATTGCCCGAACTATGTTTGTCTTCATTGTTGCATTAACTTGTGGATCGAAGAGTGCAAGACCCACCAAGCCTTCACTGAGGTACCACAGGTGACGACCGAAGACTGTGAGACATGTTCTTGATATTTTGACGTCGTGGTACTCTGACAGGTCTTGGAGGAGCTGCAAATCATTAGCAGGAGCGGAGGATGGAACCATGCACTGACATACACCTCTAGCACAAAGAATGTGAATCGTTTCAAGCCTAATGTCTCACGAGCAGTTAGTTTAAACTGATTAGCAAAAATCAGGATCTTCATGACATAAATGAGCTTAGCCATCCACCGTGCTCGGTGAAGTGCTCCGGGCCGTCGGAGATTAAACTTGGGTAGAGCTCCATCGAGACACCTGATTGCTAGCTCCAGTACCTCACGGTAATCATCACGTGGCTGCTGCTTCTTGCCCAGATGATGTTTCCAGCAACAGATGAGGTCATCTCGTTTCTCGTACAAACTTGGAGGGAGGTCTGAGAGAGGGCTGTAGTCATCTTGACTGATGTCCTTCCACTTATGCTTGAAGCGAGAGAAGAGAGTATTATCTGGTCCAGAGGAAGGCCCCATGCATTCCACATACGCTTTCTCGGCAACAAGCTCAAGGATGTGGTGACGACACGCGAGATGCAGAAGACGGCGGCCGAGTTTCTGCTCCAGAATGACACATGCCCCCGACAAGTGCCCAGTGTTTGAAGCTGTTGTGTCAAAACTGAGTGCTGAAACATTCTCTGATATTTTCCACTCTTCCAGCGCTGCACTGACTGCTGTAGCAATGGCCTGTCCAGTCCCTGACAATAGTTTCGGGACACCAAGCAGCTTTTCAGTATTGATTCCGGAGACAAGAATGGCGATTCGGTCAACACTCGCTCCTTGTTCATCAGGAATAATTTTTCCATCCCAGTGCACAGTGAGCACTTCACTAGGTTGAAATTTTTCTTTAATTTCGTTGGTAATCCCAGAACGGTGGGTCGCTCGCGAAGTACGCACTGTCTCATAGTTTAAAACTAGTTCCATTGGGTCATGACCTAGACTAGCAGCCGTGGCACTGACGATCCGGAGAGCAGAGCGGTGACTGATCCCAGTGCGGTCCAATGTACTTGACAATTCAGGGGTGATAACTTTGAGAGTAGCACGTTTACGATTGGAAGAAGATACCACTGGTGATATCGCTAGGGAACTTGTAGATGATGACGAGCTTGATTGTGATTCTGTTTCAGACGAAGAACCCAACTCATCATATTCAAGAGCAGAACTGGCTTGATTCTGTTATAGAGATTGCTTACTCTTGCTTTCTTCCCGACGCTTGATGGAACAAGCAATCTTTTTGTCTACTCCTGCCATTACACCTCTTCTCCCTTTTTCTCGTTGCGCTGCCAGGAATGCTCGGTCTTCTTTGATGGTCAAGAGCTGCATTGCCTTGGGGTGGGCAACATCGAAGAGGTCCTCTAACTCATCACAAAAAGTTTCCTCTTTCTTACGTTGTGTGTCTGTAGTGCGAGTGCAGTTTTTCTTAAGTCCCTTCCCTATTAAAAAAAGATCCACTACCTTTCGTCCAATACTCTTCTCAGTTATGGTAGGAATCCGTGCTTTATTCCAGAAACTAATAACCGATGCTGCAACTTCACTCGCAGAATCATTCACTGTTTTCTTATGTTCATTGTGACCGTGGAAAAACAGACGTAGAACATCTCCTCGTGAAGGAAGTTGTGCACCCGTGATTTCGGTTATGTGTTGACCAATGAGCCAAACTTCAGTTTTTGAACGTGTACTCTCCATTGAACCTGAAACAAACAAAAACATTTATGTAACTTATGTTGTTACTGTTATGCAAACAACAGCACCCATAAAGCATACGGCATGCAAGATCACTTGTATAAAGTTTTTAAAGTGTTATATACCTAAATTGATGCATTGATTTTAGACAAAGACAATGGTACTAACCGTAATACTGCAACAAGAGCGACGCACACACACCCACCGTCACGTCTCACACACAACTGATGCTACTGTACCAGTCAGACACTGGCACACAACCTCTTCCCCCTACCCGACTGACACCCCCCTCTCCCTCCCCTCTGCATTGCCAATAGCTGCACCAGCCAAAATACTCATTACTCATTTTTAGAAAAAATGTTAGGAACAACTTTAGTATGAATTTGCATTCGACATATACCTGCAAAGTTTCATAGTAATCGGTTCATAAATAAAGAAATTAGAAAAAATCAATAATAATTTCAGTAGTGTTAACTTCAAATGGCTTGAGCCACCTCTAAATATTGTCCAAATGACCCAGGATTTCGCCTGTGTTCTTTTTTCATGGGTACGCAGTATTGGACAAATGGCCATCTAAAAATAAAAACTTTCACTTTTTATTGTCACCCTAATGGTGGCGAATAGTGACCTCCACACACTGTCCTCGCTGAGTGTATCGTGGCAAGCAATGACCTCTACACGCTGTCCTTGCCAAGTGTATCGTGGCGAACAATGACCTCTACACGCTGTCCTCGCTGAGTGTTTCGTGGCGAGCAATGACCTCTACACGCTGTCCTCGCCGAGTGTATCGTGGCGAGCAATGACCTCTACACGCTGTCCTCGCCGAGTGTATCGTGGCGAACAATGACCTCCACACGCTGTCCTCGCTGAGTGTATCGTGGCGAACAATGCCCTCCACACGTTGTCCTCGGTTGGTGTATGGTGGTGAATAGTGACCTCCACACACTGTCCTCGCTGGGTGTATTATGTATCTTTGTCATGCTCATACAGAAGTACTTATGTAATATTAAGTCTTTATGCCTGACCTTGGAGTTACCGTAAATACTCCTTGTTTACTGTGTTATTAAGTCTAAATTACTATGTTGTACAAGGGTGCAAGTTGGCAAGGTTTAGAATATTATCTGTATACTGTTTAAATGTTGAGAAACGTAACTTCTTTGTGGGAGTTAGAAACAAAAGCTTATTGTTTGGGTAACAGCTGTCTGTCTGTCTGATTTATTCAGGAAGTTTAGGAGAATTTCGGAAAAGGGGAAATTTTATATACGATACTGACATGAAGAGGAACACCAGGGATATCACAGTCAATTTAAGTGCTGGGTTGTTTAATCAGCTCGCGCCTTGGGACATCACTTATTCCATCCTCAGAGCAAAGCCTAAAAGGTTACTTTACTGACCCGGGGACACGCACATTTTTCGATATTTGAACAAGCTATAATCCGTCAAACCAGCATAACAGCATAAGAAAATTTTTGTTTGTTTGTAGAATTCCTCTGTAGAAATAGAATATTTACTTGTATATAACTCAAATAATGGTGCAATACCCAAGGGGGCGCTAGACGGAGACGCTTCTTAAGCCAAGCCCATTATTCATATATACACGTATGTATGTACAGTTATAAAAAAAAATTACTTAAAAATGCAACTGGATACCCGGGACAAACATGGGCCATGAGACGATAAGCCTACCACTACACGAGAGAAAAAGAATAATAATGAAAACGATAAACTTCTTAATAACACAAACACATGACATGAAACCAATTACATCTTACACAAAACATGATGTTAATTGGCCATAGAAAATACTGCTGATAAATAAGGTACCGTAATGTTATTATAGAAATTGAGATATAATACAATAATACAACAAAGATTAGTTCGTGAATTTTACCCCGGCACCTCATGACGAACTGATAGTGAGCTGTGTGGTCATCCGTTCCTCAAAAACAAGTTAGAAGACATAATGATGATAAAAATAAGTAGAGAAAATACATGAAAATAAACGTCATTATTGTTTATTATTCAGCTAATAACAGCCATCAAGCGTGAACACAGTAATATATAGTATTTTTAAGTTATTTAAGGATTTTAACGAAATTAACAAATATATAACTAGTTTCTCCTTTTGATTCCAAGTGTTAATTAAATTTGTTTATTTTTTTACTGATCTCCGCGATATTCATGGGCGAGGCATGTAGGAAAAATTTGATTCGTATTAATTGGAAATAATATTTTTCTCACTCATAATTAATAAAAGATCCATGTGTCTCACACTCTTGTCTCTCCCACACTCCTGTCTCTCCCACACTCCTGTCTCTCCCACACTCCTGTCTCTCCCACACTCTTGTCTCTTCCACACTCCTGTCTCTCCCACACTCCTGTCTCTCCCACACTCCTGTCTCTCCCACACTCCTGTCTCTCCCACACTCCTGTCTCTCTCACACTCTTGTCTCTCCCACACTCCTGTCTCTCCCACACTCCTGTCTCTCCCACACTCCTGTCTCTCCCACACTCCTGTCTCTTCCACACTCCTGTCTCTCTCAGCCAAATACGTTTTCATTACTTTTCTGTCTGTGTACTATTTAACATTATTACGTTACAACACATTCTTGTTCTTTCAATATATATTTGTCTACAACTCTTAGTTCTCCAACACATATACTGTATGTCTCCAGTGCACTGCTGTTCTCTCTCCAGCTTGCTTCTCTTACTGGAACTGTCTCCTACCCTTCACCACCTTAGTATCCGCGACTTCACTGTATTTTGGATTTTTTTATTTACAGTCTACCTGATTTTGTACGTCTGCATTACAAATGATTTACACACAGAGATCAACATTTCACTATAACATGTGTGTCACTGCACATATATACACAGTACCTCCTACACACATGTGTCTCTTAATCCCATTTGCTTATGTCCAGGAGACTAGTGTTAATCTGCCTCTCACACGTACACTACATTCAATTTATCAACACAAATACCATTCATTTTATTCTGAAGACCCTCCTGACAGCTCGACCACTGACCGCTGACCTTAAGTGCTAAGTCAGGGAATTCGTTTGTGATCTAGAGGCATCAAGAGCGAAGTCACGAGGCATCCCTCAGAGAACACCTAACTGCATGACAAAGTGCGTCGTTTGGGACAACTGCGTGAGAGAATATGCTTGAGTGTCTGGCTAACGAGGTCATTCTGAGAGGGTGACTTACACTTTATTGCTGTCGGGAGTGTGTGAGTCACCGCTAGTACTCCTGTATGAAAGATGAGGTTTGGATATTATATTATAATGTTATGTTTTTATTTGAAGAAAATAAAAAAGAACTAAAATTATGATTATGAGAAAATATCATTTTTAAGTTGAGATATTTATCACGTTCCTTAAAATGCAGATACTGTACTAATAAAAAAAAGTGTATGGAAATATAGTTTCTTCTAATTTTCGAAATAAAATGATATATTTCTAATCATTAACGCCGGTGTATTTGGAGATAACATCAAACTCACTCATATTTACTTTCTAGTGGCGGAGAACTGAATGTTGCATCACGTAAACAATACTGATGATTATGAACGACACAATAGTCCACTCAGTCCTGGAAGTGAACTGACGCCTCTCACTAACACGGTCATGTGTATACTTGAACACTCCTGGAAGTGGTCTACTATCTCTACATATAAAGGAACGTATGAAAGGGGCTGTAGACATATGGATGAATATTAGTAAAAAATTAATTGCTGCATGCGAAGGATTATAAGCGAGATTCTTAGAGTTTCATAGAAAGAACAGGTGAAAGTTACTTACAGATAGCCAGAAAAAAAAGGATATGGCATAGCCTTTAACTTAAGCCACCCTGGTCTACAGTTACCAGTAATTCATTAAGACACCACTAGATGTCTCACCAAGAGTCATACGTCTATAATTCATAACACAAGTTAACACCACCAAGAGTTAGTTACGTTTACTCTCGTCCCTCGTGCTGGATAATGGTATTGGGTTGTGTGTTGGTGTATTGTGTTGGGCTGGTGATCTGGGAAACTGAGGACCAACCCAACCTGATCCTGGCCTGAGAGAGATAGAGAGAGAGAGCAAAAAACATCTAAAGTTTTATATTCATCTCCGGAAAATTGAATTCATCCCAAGCTGCATCTCCCTGTCACATCTATTTTGATTTTTATGATTGTGTTTCTGTGTATGGTTGAGATATCCTGAGTGTATCAAGTCATTACATGATAATAATGACTATAATGTTGTCGGTGTTGTCTGATTCATGGTTAGTAAAATATTTAAAAAAAATTTGTAAACTCCCTCATGCACATATAAAACCGTATATGTGTAGTGTTGTGTTTATTCTACATATATATTTAGTAATCTTACACTCGAAAAAATATAATAAAACCTCACAACAAGTTCTGCTCGCTGGTGTAACGTTTATGTAAATACAGCTGTCATGTTGGACATTGTCAAGACAAGTGAATTTTCCAGAGAAAAACACCGCTCCCCCCCTCTGTCTGTCTATATGTCTCTCTTTCCTACTTCTCCTTTCTCTGTACATGCACATCGCTTTACAAATGGTGTCATAACTCACAGGATTGAGTTTCCACCTTTACCATCAAAGGATCTGAAAGTCTGTAAAGTCTCTTCCCGACGCTGCTGTTACTCAGGTTTATTAGCATGTTAGGAGCAAATGTCCTGGAGCCATTGGCGGCCACTTGCCGCTTTTGACCCAATTTGTGGGGACGAGATAAAACTGTCCGAGGAGAGGTGGACCTTCTTGCTCACTTGGCCCAGAGATCCGCTAAAGCACTCCACTCATTCTCTTTTTACTCTGTGAGATTTAGACGCTTTACTGTGGTTACTTAAGTTATTTTTTTTAAATAGGATGGATACCTGTGTTTTCTCTCGATAAATCTAAAATAGTGTGTTTTAAAATATTTTCCCCAGGATAGACAACGCTTTAGTATATATACACTGTCTGTTATTGTTTCATTACTGTGAAGATCGACAATGAATAATTTATTGCTTA
>NW_024716652.1:0-4524 GCF_018991925.1 Homarus americanus | reverse complement strand
CCTCTCACACCTCCCCCTCACCCCACCCAACACCTCCCCCTCTCTCACACCTCCCTCACACTCCCCCACCTCTCCTCACACCTCCCTCCCCACACCACCCAACACCCTCCCCCCCCCACACCTCCTCCCTCACACCCCTACCCAACACCCCACCCCTCTCTCACACCTCCCTCCCTCACACTCCACCCAACACCTCTCTCTCTCATACCTCCCTCCCCCACACTCTACCCAACACCTCCCTCTCTCACACCTCCCTCCCCCACACTTACCCAACACCTCCCCCCACCTCCCTCCTCACACACTACCCAACACCTCTCCCTCTCTCTCACACCTCCCTCCTCACACTTACCCAACACCTCTCCTCCTCACTCTCCTCACACTTACCCAACACCTCCTCACACCTCCCTCCTCCCTCACACTTACCCAACACCTCTCTCTTACACCTCCTACTCCACCTTTCCCTCAGTTACATGTGTAAGACGACCCAAACATCAGCTCAATTGTTGCCAAGGTGAGGGGTCCTGAGGGCAAGTGAGGACAGTGTCGGGTACTGAGGGAAATGTATCTCCCTTCCTATTTATCTCCCACCCCCTGGCCTCCTACTCTCTCTATCCCCTTCCTTCCCCCTCCCCGTCTCTATCTTCTCCTTCCCTCCTCCTTCCCTCATCATCTCCCACCTCTCTACCGTCGTTATTTTCCTAATCCTGTTCCAACCTACTGTATCCCTTCTCTCCCTTCTACCGCCTCTTCTTCATATTCTCTCCTGCATTCTCCCCTACCACTTCCCCCTCCACCTCCCCCCAACATCCAAACCCTCACCCCCTCCCCCACATCCACCCTCACCCTCCCCATCCACACCCTCCCTCCTCCCCAACATCCACACCCTCCCCCTCCTCCTCCCCAACATCTACACCTCCCCCTCCTCCCCAACATCCACACCCTCCCCCTCCTCCCCAACATCCACACCCTCACCCCCCTTCCCCAACATCCACACCCCCACCCCTCCTCCCCAACATCCACACCCCTCAACCCCTCCTCCCCAACATCCACACCCTCACCCTCCTCCCCAACATCCACACCTCCTCCCCCTGACATCCACACCCTCACCTCCTCCCCAACATCCACACCCCTCACCCCCTTCCTCCCCAACATCCACACCCCTACCCCCCTCCTCCCCAACATCCACACCCTCACCCCCTCCTCCCCAACATCCACACCCCACCCTCCTCCCCAACATCCACACCCTCATCCTCCCCAACATCCACACCCTCACCCCCTCCTCCTCCTCCACTTCATCTTATCCCACAATCTCCCCCCTCATCTCCCCTCCCCCCCTCATCTCCTCTCTCTCCCTCGTCTCCCCTCTACGTGAATGTCTGTCGGTCTGGGGGAGGGTGGGGAGCAATATGACATTGTTCTGAGTATATGGTGATAGCCCTCGTCGGGGTCGCTCGGCATATATAAATATTTGCCTCAGTCGTGCTGGTGTAATCTGGCCCGCTTGTTAGACCAAATTAATGGACGCCAAAACCGCCAAATATTCTTTTCATACGCGACATACCAACGCTTCCTCACCCATCACGTCGCCAAATAGGTATCACTAAAAAAACAAAATAGGTATCGATAAATTGGGTGTTCAAAATATATACCGCCAAAAATGTGTATCGCTAAAATATAACCTGAGTACCGCCAGATTATGAGTTACTAGATAGATAGATAGATAGATAGATAGATAGATAGATAAGATAGACAGACAATCAGACAGACAGTACAAGTTCACACTGACTCAGCACTTATTACCTATAGACAGTGCTGGAATACAAACAATCGTAAACAATAAGTAAACTGAAACAAGAACAGCTCCAGACAGTCGGATAATAGAGAGACAGAACACATGTGCAAACAATTTTCATGACAGGCCCATAACGCCGCTTCAGTACACCCATAAATACACTTCATGGCACACCCCCTAATATTACACCCCCCCTTCTACACCACACCACTACACTCCCACCACAACACCCCCATCACAACACCCCCATCACAACACCCCCACCACTACACCCCCTTACACCTCACCACAACACCCCACCACTACACCCCCACCACCACACCCCACTGGCCTCACACCCCACCCACAACACCCCACCACCACACCCCACCAGTGGCCAATCCACCACACCCCACCACCACACCCCACCGCCACACCCCACCTGCCACACCCCACACCCCACCACAACCACCACACCCCACCACCACACCCCACCACACACCCCACCACCACACCCCCACCACTACACCCCCACCACCACACCCCCACCACTACACCCCACCACTACACCCCCACCACCACACCCCCTTACACCTCACCACAACAAGACAGTCATACACGCACACACGACAGTCATGTACACAAGATAGTCATACACACACATACATGGCAGTCATATGCACAAGACAGTCATACACTCACACATACACACACGAGAGTCATGTACACAACAAGAAAGTCATACACACACACACACACGACAGTCATGTACACAACAAGATAGTCATACACACACATACATGGCAGTCATATGCACAACAAGACAGTCATACACGCACACACGACAGTCATGTACACAACAAGATAGTCATACACACACATACATGGCAGTCATATGCACAAGACAGTCATACACGCACACAAACGACAGTCATGTACACAACAAGAAAGTCATACACATACACACACGAGTCATGTACACAAGAAGACAAGTCATACACACACACACACACACACACACACACACGAGTCATGTACACAAGAAGACAAGTCATACACGCCCACATAGCTTGAATGTTGTACGGAGTGCCCCATTATATCTCTATGCTAATAAACGTCTACTTTTGGAGGTTGACTGCGTAAATATATGAATTATTAAAGAAAAACAGGAAAAACAGCTAATGTAACATAAATAGACCTTCCAAAAAGTCGATAGTAATTCCCCTGCCTGTGACACGACGAAGTAAGTACCTCTATCTAGCTCCTCCAGTACCAGATCGAGGCAAGGCCAAGCCAGTTCATCACTTATTAACTAAACTCTCGGGTAGGTGTTGGGTGGTGTGGTGCAGTGCGTGGTGAAGGGTGGTGAAGTGTTGGGTAGGGTGGTGTGGGGTGGTGTAAGGTAAGGTAAGGTTAGGTAGGGTAGGACATCCCGTCTATAACCCCCCACCCACACCCATCATCCTCTCACCCATCCTGGGAGGTGGGGAATGGTACCATCCGTCAGCCAACAACAGAAGGTACCAAGAACCACTGACTGGGAAGGGTGAGAGGATGAAGGGTGGGTGGGAAGAGAGGGATGATGAGAGGGTAGTGCAGTGGGCGGTGTACTAAAAAAATAAAATAAAAAAATAAAAAAAATAAAAAAAAATAAAAAAATAAAAAAAAGTGTAGTGGGTCGTTGCGTTGCGGTGGGTCGTTGGGTTCGTTGCGGTGGGTCGTTGGGTTCGTTGCGTTGGGTCGTTGGGTTCGTTGCGTTGCGGTGGGTCGTTGCGTTGGGTCGTTGGGTTCGTTGCGGTGGGTCGTTGGGTTCGTTGCGTTGCGGTGGGTCGTTGGGTTCGTTGCGTTACGTGGGTCGTTGGGACTATTGCGTTGCGGTGGGTCGTTGGGTCGTTGCGTTGCGGTGGGTCGTTGGGTTCGTTGCGTTGCGGTGGGTCGTTGGGTTCGTTGCGTTGGGTCGTTGGGTTCGTTGCGTTGCAGTGGGTCGTTGGGTTCGTTGCGTTGGGTCGTTGGGTTCGTTGCGTTGCGGTGGGTCGTTGGGTTCGTTGCGTTGCGGTGGGTCGTTCGATTCTTTTGGTGTTTTTTTTAACTTAAATGATTAATATAATTGAGAATAATTATTAGAACATTTATAATTACTGTAATTCCTGGTCATTTGTCAACAACATCAGAATTGAGACAGCACAAATAATACGTCATAAAATAGGGTAGTGTTGGGTAGTGTTGGGTAGGGGGTGTAGGACATCCCGACTATAACCACTCACCTCCATACTCATCACCCTCACCCATCCTGGGAGGGGAATGGTACCATCAGAGAGCCAACAACAGAAGGTACCAAGAACCACCGACTGGGATGGGTGAGAGGATGAAGGTGGTGGGGTGAGAGGGATGATGGGGAGTGGGGATGAGAGGGAATCCACATCCTTCCCAGGAAGTGGAGAATGGTACAATCCGTCAGGCGCCGACAGAAGGTATCAGACCCACCGACTGGGAAGTGTGTGTGTAGGGTGGTGTAGTGGGTGGTGTAGTGGGTAGGTAGTGAGGGTGTAGTGGTGGTGTAGGTAGGTGTATGTAAGGTATCAGGACCCACCGACTGGGAAGGGTGAGAGGATGAAGGGTAGGTGGAATCCCCCAAAAATAAAAAATAAAAAAAAAAAATAAAATCCTGTCCCTATCCACCCATCCTGGGATGAGAATATCCGTCGACGGAAGGTATCAGGACCCACCCACTGAGAAGGGCGTGGAACCCCCAT
>NW_024716651.1:0-14431 GCF_018991925.1 Homarus americanus | reverse complement strand
TGACATTACCAGGTACCCTCTGACACTCCCAGGTACACTTTGACACTCCCAGGTACACCTCTGACACTCCAGGTACACCTCTGACACTCCCAGGTACTCCATGACATTCCTGGTACACCTCTGACACTTCCAGGTACGTCCGACACTCCCAGATACACCTCTGACCTCCCAGGTCCACCTCTGACACTCCAGGACACATCTGACCTCCATGGTACACCTCTGACCTCCCTGGTGCTCCTCTGACACTCCCAGGTACACCCCCTAACACTCCCAGGTACACCCAGACACTCCCAGGTACTCCTCTGACACCCCAAGGTACACCTCAGACACTCCCAGGTACACCCCAGACAATCCAGGTACACCTCTGACCTCCCAGGTACACCTCCGACACTCAGTGCACCTCAGACACTCCCAGGTACCTCTGACACTCCCAGGTACACCTCTGATACTCCCAGGTACAACTCTGACACTCCCAGGTGCACCTCAGACCTCCCAGGTGCCTCCAGACATTCCCAGGTACACCTCAGACACTCCCAGGTACACCCCAGACACTCCCAGGTACACCTGACACTCCCAGGTATACCTCCTGACACTCTCAGGTACACCCCAGATACTCCCAGGTACACCTCTGACACTCCAGGTACCTCTGACATTACCAGGTACACCTCTGATACTCCCAGGTACACCTCTGACACTCCCAGGTACACCTCTGGCACTCCCAGGTACACCTCTGACCTCCCAGGTACACCTCTGACCTCCCAGGTACACCTCTGACACTCCCAGGTACACCTCTGACATTACCAGGTACACCTCTGACCTCCCAGGTACACCTTTGACACTCCCAGGTACACCTCATTGACTCCCAGTGCACCCCTCTGACACTCCCAGGTGCTCCTCTGACATTCCTGGTACACTCTGACACTTCCAGGTACACGTCCGACACTCCCAGATACACCTCTGACCTCCCAGGTCCACCTCTGACACTCCCAGGTACCATCTGACACTCATGGGTACACCTCTGGCCTCCTACGTGCTCCTCTGTCACTCCTGATACACCTCTAACACTCCCGGTGCCGCTGACACTCCCAGGTACACCGCCCAGCCTGCCAGTTACCTCAGACACTGCCAGGTACACCTCAGACATTCCTAGTTACACCTCAGACACTCCCAGGTACACCTCAGACACTCAAGGTGCACCACTGACCTCCCAAGTGCACCTCCTGACACTCCTAGGCCTCTGACACTCCCAGGTACACCTCAGACACTCACAGGTACACCTCTGACCTCCCAGGTACACCCCTGACACTCCCAGGTACACCTCAGACACTCCCAGGTACACTCCTAACACTCTCAGGTACACCTCAGACACTCCAGGAACAACTCAGTCACTCCCAGGTGCACCTCAAACACTCCCAGGTGCACCTCAGACACTCCCAGGTGCACCTCAGACACTCCAGGTGCACCTCTGACCTCCCAGCTGCACCTCTGACACTCCCAGGTACACCTCTGACACTCCCAGGTACACCACTGCATTCCCAGGTACACCCCTGACACTGCCAGGTACACCTCGAACCTCCCAGGTATACAGCTGACACTCCCAGGTACACCTCTGACCCTTCCAGGTACACCCCTGACCTCCCAGGAACACCCATGACACTCCCAGGTACACCTCAGACTCTCCCAGGTACACCTCAGACACTCCCAGGTACACCTCAGACACTCCCAGGTACACCCTGACCTCCCAAGTGACACCTCAGACACTCCCAGGTACACCTCAGACACTCCCAGGTGCACCTCAGACACTCCCAGGTGCACCTCAGACACTCCAGGTACACCTCAGACACTCCCAGGTGCACCTCAGACACTCCAGGTGCACCTCCAGACCACTCCCAGGTACACCCCTCCTGATGCTCCAAGGTACACCGCCGAGCCTCCCAGGTACACCTCTGCACCTCCCAGGTACACCCTGACACTCTCAGGTACTCTCTGACCTCCCAGGTACCTCCTCTGACCTCCCAGGTACTCCCTTGACCTCCCAGGTACACCTCAGACACTGACAGGTACACTTCCTGCTCCCAGGTACCTCTCACACTCCAGGTACACCTCCTGACTCCAGGGTACTCACTGACCTCCTGGTACTCCTCTACACTAGGTGCACCTCAGACACTCCAGGAACATCTCAGACACTCCCAGGTACACCTCTGACACTCAGAGTTACCTCTGACACTCCCAGGTACACCTCTGACACTCCTGGTACTCCTCTGACACTCCCAGGTACACCTCAGACACTCCCAGGTACACCTCTGAGCCTCCCAGGTACACCTCAGACACTCCCAGGTACACCTCAGACACTCCCAGGTACACCTCAGACACTCCCAGGTGCACCTCAGACACTCAGGTGCACCTCAGACCTCCCAGGTACACCTGACACTCCCAGGTATACCTCTGACACTCTCAGGTACACCCTGAGCTCCCAGGTATACCTCTGACCTCCCAGGTACACCTCTGACCTCCCAGTTACACCCCTGACACTCCCAGGTACACCCCAGACACTCCCAGGTACACTTCTAACACTCTCAGGTACACCTCAGACACTCCCAGGTACACCTCAGTCACTCCCAGGTGCAACCTCAAACCTCCCAGGTGCACCTCCAGACACTCCCAGGTGCACCTCAGACACTCCCAGGTGCACTGACCTCCCAGTGCACCCTCTGACCTCCCAGGTACACCTCTGACCTTCCAGGTACACCCTGACATTCCCAGGTACACCATGACACTGCCAGGTACACCTCAGACACTCCCGGTAACAGCTGACCCTCCCAGGTACACCTCTGACACTCCCAGGTACACCCCTGACCTCCCAGGTACACCCATGACACTCCCAGGTACACCTCAGACTCCCAGGTACACCTCAGACCTCCCAGGTGCACCTCAGACACTCCCAGGTGCACCTCAGACACTCCCAGGTACACCTCCGACACCCAGGTACACCTCCGACACTCTCAGGTACACCTCTGACACTCTCAGGTACACCTCTGACACTCCCAGGTACACCTCAGACACTCCCAGGTAGCCTCAGACACTCCCAGGTACACCTCAGACACTCCCAGGTACACCTCAGACACTCCCAGGTGCACCTCAGACACTCCCAGGTGCACCTCAGACCTCCCAGGTACACCACTGACACTGCCAGGTACACCTCAGACACTCCCAGGTATACAGCTGACACTCCCAGGTACACCACTGACACTCCCAGGTGCACCTTTGAACTCAGGCACACCTCTGACACTCCCAGGTACACCACTGACACTGCCAGGTACACCTCAGACACTCCCAGGTATCTACCCCAGCCTCCCAGGTACACCACTGACCTCCCAGGTGCACCACCTGACACTCCCAGGTACACCTCTGACACTCCCAGGTGCACCTCTGACACTCCCAGGTACAACTCTGACCCTCCTAGGTACACCTCCTCTGACACTCCCTGGTACTCCTCTGACACTCCCAGGTACCTCAGACACTCCCAAGTTACACCTCAGACACTCCCAGGTACACCTCCAGACACTCCCAGGTACACCTCCGACACTCCCAAGTACACCTCCGACACTCCCAGGTACACCTCCGACACTTCCAGGTACCTCCGACACTCTCAGGTACACCTCTGACACTCCCAGGTACACCTCTGACACTCTCAGGTACCCTCTGACCTCCCAGGTACACCTCTGATGCTCCCAGGTACACCTCAGACCTCCCAGGTACACCTCAGACACTCCAGGTCACTTCAGACACTCCCAGGTACCTCAGACCTCCCAGGTACACCTCAGACTCCCAGGTACTCCCCAGACCTCCCAGGTACTCCCCAGACACTCCCAGGTGCACCTCTGACCTCCCAGGTACACCTCTGAACCTCCCAGGTACACCACTGACATTCCCAGGTACACCCCTGACACTGCCAGGTACACCTCAGACACTCCCAGGTACACCTCAGACCTCCCAGGTACACCTCAGACACTCCCAGGTACCTCAGACACTCCCAGGTACACCTCAGACACTCCCAGGTGCACCTCAGACACTCCCAGGTGCACCACAGACCTCGGTACACTGACACTGCTGACACTCCCAGGTACCACTGACACTCCCAGGTGCACCTCTGACACTCCCAGGTACCTCCTGAGCCTCCCAGGTGCACCTCTGACACTCCCAGGTACACCTCTGACCTCCTAGGTACCCTCTGACACCTCCTGGTACTCCTCTGACACTCCAGGTACACCTCAGACACTCCCAGATTACACCTCAGACACTCCCAGGTACACCTCTAGACACCCAGGTACACCTCCGACACTCCCAGGTACACCTCCGACACTCCCAGGTACACCTCCGACACTCCCAGGTACACCTCCGACACTCAGGTACACCTCCTGACACTCTCAGGTACACCTCTGACACTCCCAGGTACACCTCCTGACACTCCAGGTACACTCCTGATACTCAGGTACACCTCAGACCTCCCAGGTACACCTCTGATGCTCAGGTACACCTCAGACACTCCCAGGTACACCTCCGACACTCCCAGGTACACCTCTGACACTCCCAGGTACCTCTGACACTCCCAGATACCCTCAGACACTGACAGGTACACTTCCTATACTCCCAGGTACACCTCTCACCTCCCAGGTACCTCCTGACACTCCCAGGTACTCCACTGACACTCCCTGGTACTCCTCTGACACACTAGGTACACCTCAGACACTCCCAGGAACACCTCAGACACTCACAGGTACACCTCTGACACTCCAGGTTACACCTCTGACCTCCCAGAGTACACCTCTGACACTCCTGGTACTCTCTGACACTCCCAGGTACACCTCAGACACTCCCAGGTACACCTCAGACACTCCCAGGTACACCTCAGACACTCCCAGGTACCTCAGACACTCCCAGGTACACCTCCGACACTTCCCAGGTACCTCCGACACTCTCAGGTACCTCTGACACTCTCAGGTACACCTCTGACCTCCCAGGTACACCTCAGACACTCCCAGGTACCTCAGACACTCCCAGGTACACCTCAGACACTCCCAGCTACACCTCAGACACTCCCAGGTGCACTCAGACACTCCCAGGTGCACCTCAGACCTCCCAGTACACCACTGACACTGCCAGGTACACCTCAGACACTCCCAGGTAGCACAACTGACACTCCCAGGTACAGCCTCCCCAGGTGCACCTTTGAACTCAGGCACACCTCTGACACTCCCAGGTACACCACTGACACTGCCAGGTACACCTCAGACACTCCCAGGTATACAACTGACACTCCCAGGTACACCACTGACACTCCCAGGTGCACCACTGACATCCCCAGGTACACCTCTGACACTCCCAGGTGCACCTCTGACACTCCCAGGTACATCTGACACTCCTAGGTACCTCTGACACTCCCTGGTACTCCTCTGACCTCCCAGGTACACCTCAGACACTCACAGTTACACCTCAGACAGTCCCAGGTACACCTCAGACACACCCAGGTACACCTCCGACACTCCCAAGTACACCTCCGACACTCCCAGGTACACCTCCGACACTTCAGGTACACCTCCGACACTCTCAGGTACACCTCTGACTCTCAGGTACACCTCTGACACTCCCAGGTACCTCTGACACTCCAAGGTACACCTCTAATACTCCCAGGTACACCTCAGACCTCCCAGGTACCTCAGACACTCCCAGGTACCTTCCAGACCTCCCAGGTACACCTCAGACACTCCCAGGTACACCTCAGACACTCCCAGGTACTCCCCAGACACTCCCAGGTGCTCCCCAGACACTCCCAGCTGCACCTCCTGACCTCCCAGGTGCACCTCTGACCCTCCCAGGTACACACTGACATTCCCAGGTACACCCCTGAGACACTGCCAGGGACACCTCAGACACTCCAGGTACACCTCAGACACTCCCAGGTACACCTCAGACACTCCCAGGTACACCTCAGACACTCCCAGGTACACCTCAGACACTCCCAGGTGCACCTCAGACACTCCCAGGTGCACCTCAGACCTCCCAGGTACACCACTGACACTGCCAGGTACACCTCAGACACTCCCAGGTATACAACTGACCTCCCAGGTACACCACTGACACTCCCAGGTGCACCTTTGAACTCCCAGGCACACCTCTGACACTCCCAGGTACACCACTGACACTGCCAGGTACACCTCAGACACTCCCAGGTATACAACTGACACTCCCAGGTACACCACTGACACTCCCAGGTGCACCACTGACACTCCCAGGTACCTCTGACACTCCCAGGTGCACCTCTGACACTCCCAGGTACAACCTCTGACACTCCCAGGTACACCTCTGACCTCCTGGTACTCCTCTGACACTCCCAGGTACACCTCAGACACTCCCAGGTACACCTCTGACACTCCCAGGTACACCTCAGACACTCCCAGGTACACCTCAGACACTCCCAGGTACACCTCAGACACTCCCAGGTACACCTGACCTCCCAGATACACCTCAGACACTGACAGGTACACTTCCTATACTCCCAGGTACTCCACTGACACTCCCTGGTACTCCTCCTGACACACCTAGGTACACCTCAGACACTCCAGGAACACCTCAGACACTCCCACAGGTACCTCTGACACTCAGAGTTACACCTCTGACCTCCCAGGTACACCTCTGACACTCCCTGGTACTCCTCTGACCTCCCAGGTACACCTCAGACACTCCCAGGTACACCTCAGACACTCCCAGGTACACCTCAGACACTCCCAGGTACCTCAGACACTCCGGTACACCTCCGACACTTCAGGTACACCTCCGACACTCTCAGGTACACCTCTGACACTCTCAGGTACACCTCTGACACTCCCAGGTACACCTCAGACACTCCCAGGTACACCTCAGACACTCCCAGGTACACCTCACCTCCCAGCTACCTCAGACACTCCCAGGTGCACCTCAGACACTCCCAGGTGCACCTCAGACACTCCAGGTACACACTGACACTGCCAGGTGCACCTCAGACACTCCCAGGTATACAACTGACACTCCCAGGTACACCACCTGACCTCCCAGGTGCACCTTTGAACTCCCAGGCACACCTCTGACACTCCCAGGTACACCACTGACACTGCCAGGTACCTCAGACACTCCCAGGTATACAACTGACACTCCCAGGTACACCACTGACCTCCCAGGTGCACCACTGACACCCCAGGTACACCTCTGACACTCCCAGGTGCACTTCTGACACTCCCAGGTACAACTCTGACACTCCTAGGTACACCTCTGACACTCCCTGGTCCCTCTGACACTCCCAGGTACACCTCAGACACTCACAGTTACACCTCAGACAGTCCAGGTGCACCTCAGACACCACCAAGTTACCTCCGACACTCCCAGTACACCTCCGACACTCCCAGGTACACCTCCGACACTTCCAGGTACACCTCGAACTCTCTCAGGTACACCTCTGACACTCTCAGGTACACCTCTGACACTCCCAGGTACACCTCTGACACTCCAGGTACACCTCTGATACTCCCAAGTTCACCTCAGACACTCCCAGGTACACCTCAGACACTCCCAGGTACACTTCAGACCTCCCAGGTACACCTCAGACACTCCCAGGTACACCTCAGACACTCCCAGGTACTCCCCAGACACTCCCAGGTACTCCCCAGACCTCCCAGCTGCACCTCCTGACACTCCCAGGTGCACCTCTGACCTCCCAGGTACACCACTGACATTCCCAGGTACACCCTGACACTGCCAGGTACACCTCAGACACTCCCAGGTACACCTCAGGACACTCCCAGGTACACCTCAGACACTCCCAGGTACACCTCAGACACTCCCAGGTACACCTCAGACACTCCCAGGTACACCTCAGACCTCCCAGGTGCACCTCAGACACTCCCAGGTGCCTCAGACACTCAGGTACACCACTGACACTGCCAGGTACATCAGACACTCCCAGGTATACAACTGACACTCCCAGGTACACCACTGACACTCGCAGGTGCACCTTTGAACTCCCAGGCACACCTCTGGCCTCCCAGGTACACCACTGACACTGCCAGGTACACCTCAGACACTCCCAGGTACACCTCCAGACACTCCCAGGTGCACCTCAGACACTCCCAGGTGCCTCAGACACTCCCAGGTACACCTCCAAGCACTCCCAGGCACCTCAGACCTCCCAGGTACACCTCTGACACTCCAAGTTCCCAACACTCCAGGTGCACCTCTGAACTCCAGCACCTCTGACACTCCCAGGTACCACCCAACACTCCCAGGTACACCTCAGACACTCCCAGGTACAACTCCGACACTCCCAGGTACCACTGACACTCCCAGGTGCACCTCTGACACTCCCAGGTACCTCTGACACTCCCAGGTGCCTCTGACACTCCCAGGTACACCTCTGACACTCCCGGTACCTCTGACACTCCCAGGTACTCTCTGACACTCCCAGGTACACCTCAGGCTGCTCCCAGGTGCCTCAGACACTCCCAGGTGCACCTCCAGACACTCCCAGGTACACCTCAAACTCCCAGGTGCACCTCCGACACTCCCAGGTACACCTCCGACACTCCCAGGTACACCTCCGACACTCTCAGGTACACCTCCGACCTCTCAGGTCACCTCTGACACTCTCAGGTACACCTCTGACACTCCCAGGTGCCTCTGACACTCCCAGGTACACCTCTGATGCTCCCAGGTACACCTCAGACACTCCCAGGTACACCTCAGACCTCCCAGGTACATCAGTCCAGGTACACCTCAGACACTCCCAGGTACCTCAGACACTCCCAGGTACTCCTCTACACTCTGGTACACCTCCGACACTCTCCAGGTACTCCTCTGACACTCCAGGTACTCTCTGCACACCCAGGTACAGCCCCAGCACTCCCAGATACACCTCAGACACTGACAGATACACCTTCCTACTCCCAGGTACCTCTCCACCTCCCAGGTACACCTCTCCACCTCCCAGGTAACCTCTGACCTCCCAGGAACACCTCAGGCACTCCAGGTACATCTCCCACTCCCTGGTTCCCAGCCTCCCAGGTACACCTCCGCTCTCAGGTACACCTCCCACTGCTCACAGGTACACCTCTGACACTCCCAGGTACCTCCAGACACTACCAGGTACACCTCAAGCTTGCTCCCAGGCACACCTCCAGTCCTCCCAGGTGCACATCAGACACTCCCAGTTACACACTGGCACTCCAGGTACCTCAGACACTCCCAGGTACAACCCAGCACTCCCAGGTACACCACCTGACACTCCCAGGTGCACCTCTGACACTCCCAGTGCCTCTGACCTCCCAGGTACACCACCTGACACTCCCAGGTGCCTCCGACACTCCAGTGCCTCCGACACTCCCAGGTACCTCTGATACTCCCAGGTACACCTCTGATGCTCAGGTACCCCCCGACCTCCCAGGTACACCTCTGACCAGGTACACCTCTGACACTCCCAGGTACAACTCTGACACTCCCAGGTACCTCAGACATTCTCCCAGGTACCTCAGACTCCCAGGTACACCTCCGACATCTCCCAGGTACACCTCCGACACTCCCAGGTACACCTCCGACACTCAGGCACCTCCGACATTCCCAGGTACCTCAGATACTCCCAGGTACACCTCCTGATACTCAGGTACACTGCCCCGGCTGCTCCCAGGTACACCTCTGCTGCTCCCAGGTACACCCCTGACACTCCCTAGGTACTCCTCTGACCTCCCTGGTACTCCTCTGACACTCCCAGGTACACCTAAGACACTCCCAGGTACACCTCAGACACTCTGGGTACACCTCAGACACTCCCAAGTACCTCAGACACTCCCAGGTACTCTCAGACACTCCCAGGTACACCTCTGACACTCCCAGGCCTCTGACCTCCCAGGTACTCCTCTGACACTCAGGCTCCTCTGACTTCCAGGTACACCTCTGACACTCCAGGTACACCCCTGACACTCCCAGGTACTCTCCTGACCTCTGGTACTCCTCTGACCTCCCAGGTACACCTGGGCACTCCCAGGTACCTCGGACACTCACTGGGTACACCTCAGCCTCCAAGTACACCTCAGACACTCCCAGGTGCTCCTCAGACACTCAGGTACCTCTGACACTCCGTGCCACCTCTGCCTCCAGGTACTCCTCCTGACACTCCCAGGTACTCCACTGACACTCTGGTGCTCTGACACACAAGGTACCTCAGACCTCCCAGGTACTCTCCAGACAGAGGTCACCTCAGGCCACCCAGGTGCACCTCCGACACTCCCAAGTACACCTCCGACACTCCCGGTACACCTCCGACACTTCAGGTACACCTCCGACACTCTCAGGTACACCTCCGAACACTCTCAGGTATGCCTCGACACTCTCAGGTACACCTCTGACACTCCAGGTACACCTCTGACACTCCCAGGTACACCTCTGATGCTCCCAGGTACACCTCAGACCTCCCAGGTACACCTCAGACACTCCCAGGTACACTTGAACACTCCCAGGTACACCTCAGACACTCCCAGTTACACCTCAGACACTCCCAGGCTCTCTGACACACCCAGGTACCCATGACACTCCCAGGTACACCTCCCGTGCTCCCAGGTACACCTCTGATGCTCCGGGTGCACCTCAGACACTCCCAGGTGCCACTTCAGACACTCCCAGGTACACTTGAACCTCCCAGGTACACCACTGAGCACTCCCAGATACACCTCAGACACTGACAGGTTACTTCCCTGCTGCTCCCAGGTGCTCACCAGCCTCCTGGTGCTCTCTGACACTAAGTGCCTCGACACTCCCAGAACACCTCAGACACTCCCAGGTACACCTCTGACACTCAGGTGCACCTCTGACACTCCCAGGTACACCTCTGACACTCCTGGTACTCCTCTGACACTCCCAGGTACACCTCAGACACTCCTAGTTACACCTCAGACACCTCCCAGGTACACCTCAGACACACATAGGTGCCTCCGACACTCCCAAGTACACCACCAACACTCCCAGGTACGCCTCCGACACTTCCAGGTACACCTCTGACAGCTCTCCAGGTACACCTCCGACACTCTCCAGGTACACCTCTGAGGCACCCAGGTACACCTCCGATACTCTCAGGTACACCTCTGACACTCTCAGGTACACCTCTTGACACTCCCAGGTACACCTCTGACCTCCCAGGTACACCTCTGATACTCCCAGGTACCTCAGACACTCCCAGGTACACCTCAGACACTCCCAGGTACACTTCGAACACTCCCAGGTACACCTCGAACACTCCCAGGTACACCTCTGACCTCCCTGGAACTCCTCTGACACTCCCAGGTACACCTCAGACACTCCCAGGTACACCTCAGACACTCCCAGGTACACCTCAAACACTCCCAGGTACCTCAGACACTCCCAGGTACACCTCCGACACTTCAGGTACAAATCCGACACTCTCAGGTACCCTCCGACACTCTCAGGTACAACTCTGACACTCCCAGGTACCTCAGACACTCCCAGGTACACCTCGGACACTCCCAGGTGCACATCAGACACTCCAGGTACACCTGACACTGCCAGGTACACCTCAGACACTCCCAGGTACCTCAGACACTCCCAGGTACACCTCTGATGCTCCCAGAACCCTCTGACACTCCTAGGTACCTCGTGACACTCCAGTTACACCTCTGACACTGCCAGGTTCACCTCAGACACTCACAGGTACACCTCCGATACTCCCAGGTACACCTCTCACACTCCCAGGTACACCTCTGACACTCCCAGGTATTCCTCTGACACTCCTGGTACACCTCTGACACTCCCAGGTACTCCCCTAACCTCCCAGGTACACCCCGAACCTCCCAGGTACTCCTCTGACACCCCTAAGGTTACACCTCAGACACTCCCAGGTACACCCCAGACACTCCCAGGTGCACCTCTGACACTCCCAGATACACCTCCGACACTCAGGTACACCTCAGACACTCCCAGGGTACACCTCTGACACCCAGGTACACCTCTGATCTCCAGGAACAACTCTGACACTCCAGGTACACCTCGAACTCTCCCAGTGCCTCAGACATTCCCAGGTACCTCAGACACTCCCAGGTAGACACTCCCAGGTACACCTGACCTCCCAGGTATACTTCTGACACTCTCAGGTACACTGATGCTCCCAGGTATGCCTCTGACACTCCCAGGTACCTCTGACACTCCCAGGTACCCTGAAACTCCCAGGTACCCCAGACACTCCCAGGTAAACTTCTAACACTCTCAGGTACACCTCAGACACTCCCAGGAACACCTCAGACACTCCCAGGTGCACCTCAAACCTCCCAGGTGCACCTCAGATCCCAGGTGCACCTCAGACACTCCCAGGTGCCACCTCTGACCTCCCAGCTGCACCTCTGACACTCCCAGGTACACCTCTGACACTCCAGGTACACCACTGACATTCCCAGGTGCACCCTGACACTGAGTACTCGAACACTCAGGTGGCTGACACTCCAGGTACCTCTGACACTTCAGGTACACCCTGACACTCCCAGGAACACCATGACACTCCCAGGTACACCTCAGACTCTCCCAGGTAACCTCAGACCTCCCAGTGCCACCTCAGACACTCCCAGGTACACCCTGACACTCCCAAGTACACCTCAACTCCCAGGTACCTCAGACACTCCCAGGTGCACCTCAGACACTCCCAGGTGCACCTCAGACACTCCCAGGTGCCTCAGACACTCCAGGTGCCTCAGACACTCCCAGGTGCACCTCAGACCTCCCAGGTGCACCTCCGACACTCCCAGGTACACCTCACACTCCCAGGTACACCTCTGATACTCCAAGGTACACCGCTGACACTCCCAGGTACCTCTGACACTCCCAGGTACACCTGGCCTCCCAGGTACTCCTCTGACACTCCCAGGTACTCCTCCGACACACCAGGTACACCGCTGACACTCCCAGATACACCTCAGACACTGACAGGTACACTTCTTGCTCTCCAGGTACACCTCTCACACTCCCAGGTACACCTCTGACACTCCCAGGTACTCCCCAGCACTCCCTGGTACTCCTCTGACACACTAGGTACACCTCAGACACTCCCAGGAACACCTCAGACACTCACAGGTACACCTCTGACACTCAGAGTTACACCTCTGACACTCCCAGGTAACCTCTGACACTCCTGGTACTCCTCTGACCTCCCAGGTACACCTCAGACACTCCCAGGTACACCTCAGACACTCCCAGGTACACCTCAGACACTCCCAGGTACACCTCAGACACTCCCAGGTACACCTCCGACACCTCCAGGTACACCTCCGACACTCTCAGGTACACCTCTGACACTCTCAGGTACACCTCTGACACTCCCAGGTACCTCAGACACTCCCAGGTACACCTCAGACACTCCCAGGTACACCTCAGACACTCCCAGCTACACCTCAGACACTCCCAGGTGCACCTCAGACACTCCCAGGTGCACCTCAGACACTCCCAGGTACACCACTGACACTGCCAGGTACACCTCAGACACTCCCAGGTATACAACTGACCCTCCCAGGTACACCACTGCCTCCCAGGTGCGCACCTGAACTCCCAGGCACACCTCTGACACTCCCAGGTACACCACTGACACTGCCAGGTACACCTCAGACCTCCCAGGTATACAACTGACACTCCCAGGCACTGACCTCCCAGGTGCACCCACTGACACTCCCAGGTACACCTCTGACACTCCCAGGTGCACCTCTGACACTCCCAGGTACAACTCGACACTCCTAGGTACACCTCTGACACCTGGGTACTCCTCTGACACTCCCAGGTACACCTCAGACACTCCCATTACACCTCAGACATCCCAGGTACACCTCAGACACACCCAGGTACACCCCGACACTCCCAAGTACACCTCCGACCTCCCAGGTACACCTCCGACACTTCAGGTACACCTCCGACACTCTCAGGTACCTCTGACACTCTCAGGTACACCTCAGCCTCCCAGGTACACCTCTGACACTCCCAGGTACACCTCTGATACTCCCAGGTACACCTCAGACACTCCCAGGTACACCTCAGACACTCCCAGGTACACTTCAGACACTCCCAGGTGACCTGAACCTCCAGGTACACCTCAGACACTCCCAGGTACTCCCCAGACACTCCCAGGTACTCCCCAGACACTCCCAGGTGCACCTCCTGACACTCCCAGGTACACCTCTGACACTCCCAGGTACACCACTGACATTCCCAGGTACACCCCTGACACTGCCAGGTACACCTCAGACACTCCCAGGTACACCTCAGACACTCCCAGGTACACCTCAGACACTCCCAGGTACACCTCAGACACTCCCAGCTACACCTCAGACACTCCCAGGTGCACCTCAGACACTCCCAGGTGCAC
>NW_024716650.1:0-11657 GCF_018991925.1 Homarus americanus | reverse complement strand
AATTAAGAGTTAAGATAATTGATAAAAACGTAAATAAGAGAGTTAAAGATAATACAATACTACTATATGCCATCTGTGTTGTGTTCAGGTGGATAAATTAATAGTCATTAGTGTGTCTCTTTGTAATCAGTGATAAAGTGGATATATTATTGGGTGTGGTGGATGGGGGTGGAACAGCTCCTAGGATGGGTTAATATCTTATCTGGCCGGCGGGTACCTCACTCACAGACTGCATGCTGGAGGCTAATACTGGAATGACCATTGGGTAAAGGTGGAGATGCGGGTGAGGGTGAAGGTAAAGGTGGAGGTAAAGGTGAAGATGGAGGTGAAGAGGAGGTGATGGTTGTGATCGAGTGCTACAGACGAGAACTACAGGATAAGCTGATGTAAATACCCAACAATCAACACTATAGTAAATACGGCTCCCCTACCTGCTCCTTATCCCCTGAACCCGCTGTTATACTTACTTACCTGTACATTATGTCTACTTAACACCTTTTACCTGCTTGTCACACCTGTGGTAGACCTGCTCTCTGATGTCACCTGTCGGCAATAGGTGTGGGTCCCAGGTGAAGCTAACCTAACCAAACCTATCCTATCCCAAGGAAGAAGAGGGGGGGGATACCTTGAGTACGATAACGGAACCCCTTGAGTACGATAACTTAACGCCCTCATATTCAAGAGATTGAGACAAAATACTGACAGGTTTTATGCCATCTTACTGAAGGAACTAATTGATCGTACTCAGTGGGTTTAAATCACGTATACTAAATGTGTGTGTCAGGTTTACAATGGATAATTAGCCTTGTGTACACTATTTGAGTAATTATTATATAACTAATTATTAAGTTATTATCAATGTGTAAACTGCATATAATAAGATGATAATTGATGATCGTGGAAAATATCACTTCATATCAAAACTAAACTTGATTATCGCCACAATCATCTAACTTAACCTAACTGGAAACTGACTTAACTATCATAAAATAAAGTATACTGTCTTTCATATTTTAAAGGTTGGATTAAGGACAAATTCACTTAGGTTAATTTATGGTCACAGTTAATTAGTCAAGTCTGACATATTTCTGTTGTACGTATATCACATTTATTGAATATTCATAATTTCATTATCTATGAATATCCAAGAATTGTAATATAAAAACAATTAACGGTAAAGGCAGTCATACCTGTGATTACTTTCTACAATTATTGCATCTAGCTATAATTGAGTGGAGCATCAAGGTGAGTTAGGTAAGATACAAGGAGTTTAAAGATGAAAATGTATTACGGTCTCTCCTCGACTTACGACGGCGTTCCGTCCCGACGACCATGTCGTAATACCTGAAATATTGTTATTAAATATTATCATCAATGACTTCTTTTTGGTATTAAACAATACAATTTGGTGCTAATTTTTTTCCTCTTATATAAAGTAGCTTTAGTGTATAGGGTGAAACATCTATCATGAAGTGATTGTCATTAGAACTTTACGGGGTCTGAATTTGTAAAAAAACACAACTAATGTGTTTAATCTACTCATAATCAATTTGGTAAAATGAATGTTTAGGTCATCCACCTCTACTTGGCATTTGAAAAAACATAATTTCAATGTCACCAAACCTAACCTAACCCAACTTAACTAATCTAACATAACCTAACTTAACTGGTAAAAAACGGTCAACTTAAAATCATTAAATTCGCTGGATGGCCAAAAAGATAATAATATCATCAATTCCATTTATTTTAGATGGACTTATTCATTTTTGTTGAAATCATGGACATACAAAGCCAATATATCTACATTTGATTCTACCAGTGTGAATGGCAAAGTTAATTAATATCACCACTCCAACTGTTGGCCCAAACAAGTCGTAAAGTAGTTCTTTTTTGTAATACATCGAGTCACGAAGGGAATATAAAAATAAAACATGAATTTAGGTCACTGAATTTATCTTATTAGTAGCAAATTGTGGTTAAACTGATACACAAATGAAACATGCCTGGGAAGTACCTAGCACTAGTTACCTGGCATATTTGGACTTATTAAAATATGAAATCTAGGCTAATAAGTAATTATACTAAGGAAATAATTATTTTGGTAGTGCTGGACTGTTATTAATTGCGCTCATTACGAAAATTGGGTCGATATTAATTCTGATAAAGGACGTCATTCACCATCCCAGAGGAAGCTCTTCTCACCACTCTTCAAATAGACCATTTACGACTTTTTTTTAGTTCAATTTGATTTCAATACATTTCTACACATAAATTAGTTGTATTAGTTATCTTAAAGGCTTACCTTTTATGATGGTTAGGCGAATTTGGAGGATATAAACGGCGCTGTAGAGGCTGGCGGCATTTTTCGTACACAAACACGGACTGCTTTTAAAAAGAACAATACAATTCTGCATGTGCTGTTCTGTATGGAGTATATCGTATAACAAATATTATTCCTTTGCAGATTTATACATTTTATGTCCATCCAAATCAATTTTCTTTCTTTTGGTTTCAAAAATAGTTGCCGGACGAAATTTCCCCATGTTCCAATAACGATGGCTGTCCACAGGTAATGTTGTGAACCTCGTGGAGAACTGAAGTTGTTCCTGGAAATGAAATGGAAGGATGATTTACTAAGTTGATATTGTGTTCTCCTCTATCTCTCTCTTGTGTGTGGTTTTTTTACGGGAATTAGCCAACCCGGGCACAGGTCAAACGACCCACAACGGAGCCTGGGGGGCGAAAAAAAAGAACTTTATTTTTATGAGATTCTGTCTGTTCGTCCATCTTGTGCGGGCAATCAACATGGTAGGTAGTGAGCCGGTCGAGTCTCTGTTGTTTTGACGCTTTTTTGTTTTTTTAATGCCCCAATTTAAAAGAGTGACTTACAGTAGATGAATTCACCATTTGGGGGTAAGGGTGGGGGGAGTGAGGGTGGGGGATGGGGGTTGGCGGGGTGAGGGTGGAGGGTGGGGGATGAGGGGTGTGGTAATGGAGAAGGTTTAGGTGAGGGAATTTAGTGGACAAAGACTTGAGAATCCAACAGACATATACACAAGATAGTCATACACACACATACATGGCAGTCACATGCACAAGACAGTCATACACACACACACACACACACACGACAGTCATGTACACAAGAAGACAAGTCATACACGCCCACATAGCTTGAATGTTGTACGGAGTGCCCCATTATATCTCTATGTTAATAAACGTCTACTTTTGGAGGTCGACTGCGTAAATATATGAATTATTAAAGAAAAACAGGAAAAACAGCTAATGTAACATAAATAGACCTTCCAAAAAGTCGATAGTAATTCCCCTGCCTGTGACACGACGAAGTAAGTACCTCTATCTAGCTCCTCCAGTCCCAGATCGAGGCAAGGCCAAGCCAGTTCATCACTTATTAACTAAACTCTCGGGTAGGTGTTGGGTGGTGTGGTGCAGTGCGTGGTGAAGGGTGGTGAAGTGTTGGGTAGGGTGGGGTGGTGAAGTGTTGGGTAGGGTGGTGTGGGGTGGTGTAAGGTAAGGTAAGGTTAGGTAGGGTAGGACATCCCGTCTATAACCCCCCCACCCACACCCATCATCCTCTCACCCATCCTGGGAGGTGGGGAATGGTACCATCCGTCAGCCAACAACAGAAGGTACCAAGAACCACTGACTGGGAAGGGTGAGAGGATGAAGGGTGGGTGGGAAGAGAGGGATGATGAGAGGGTAGTGCAGTGGGCGGTGTACTAAAAAAATAAAATAAAAAAATAAAAAAAATAAAAAAAAATAAAAAAATAAAAAAAAGTGTAGTGGGTCGTTGCGTTGCGGTGGGTCGTTGGGTTCGTTGCGGTGGGTCGTTGGGTTCGTTGCGTTGGGTCGTTGGGTTCGTTGCGTTGCGGTGGGTCGTTGCGTTGGGTCGTTGGGTTCGTTGCGGTGGGTCGTTGGGTTCGTTGCGTTGCGGTGGAGTCAAATTTGGGTCGTTGCGTTGCGGTGGGTCGTTGGGTTCGTTGCGTTGCGGTGGGTCGTTGGGTTCGTTGCGGTGGGTCGTTGGGTTCGTTGCGTTGCGGTGGGTCGTTGGGTTCGTTGCGTTACGTTAGGTCGTTGGAGTTCGTTGCGTTGCGTTAGATTCGTTGGAATTGGGTTCCGTTGCGTTGCGTTGGGTCGTTGGGTTCGTTGCGGTGGGTCGTTGGGTTCGTTGCGTTGGGTCGTTGGGTTCGTTGCGTTGGGTCGTTGGGTTCGTTGCGTTGCGGTGGGTCGTTGGGTTCGTTGCGTTGCGGTGGGTCGTTCGATTCTTTTGGTGTTTTTTTTAACTTAAATGATTAATATAATTGAGAATAATAATTAGAACATTTATAATTACTGTAATTCCTGGTCATTTGTCAACAACATCAGAATTGAGACAGCACAAATAATACGTCATAAAATAGGGTAGTGTTGGGTAGGGTGGTGTAGGGTGGTGTATTGGGGGTGTAGGACATCCCGACTATAACCACCCACCCACACCCATCATCCTCTCACCCTTCCCAGTCAGTGGTTCTTGGTACCTTCTGGGAGGTGGGGAATGGTACCATCAGAGAGCCAACAACAGAAGGTACCAAGAACCACCGACTGGGAAGGGTGAGAGGATGAAGGGGTGGGTGGGATGAGAGGGATGATGGGGAGTGGGGGATGATGAGAGGGAATCCACATCCTTCCCAGGAAGTGGAGAATGGTACAATCCGTCAGGCGCCGACAGAAGGTATCAGGACCCACCGACTGGGAAGTGTGTGTGTAGGGTGGTGTAGTGTGGGGTATGGTGGTGTAGTGAGGGTGTAGTGAGGGTGTAGTGGGTGGTGTAGTATGGGGGTATGGTGGTGTAACAGGGTGGTGTACAGTAAGGTATCAGGGACCCCACCGATTGGGAAGTGTGTGGGTGGTGCTGGTGTTAATTATGAGTGGGAGTATGGTGGTGTAGTGAGGTGTGGTGGGTGTGTGGTAGCAGAATTTATGGTGGTGTGCAATGCAGTGCAGTGGTATCAGGACCCACCGACTGGGAAGTGTGTGTGTAGGGTGGTGTAGTGTGGGGTATGGTGGTGTAGTGAGGGTGTAGTGGGTGGTGTAGTATGGGGTATGGTGGTGTAGGGTGGTGTACGGTAAGGTATCAGGACCCACCGACTGGGAAGTGTGTGTGTAGGGTGGTGTAGTGGGGGTGTAGTGTGGGGTATGGTGGTGTAGTGGGGGTGTAGTGGGTGGTGTAGTATGGGGTATGGTGGTGTAGGGTAGTGTACGGTAAGGTATCAGGACCCACCGACTGGGAAGTGTGTGTGTAGGGTGGTGTAGTGGGTGGTGTAGTGTGGGGTATGGTGGTGTAGTGAGGGTGTAGTATGGGGTATGGAAGGTGGAGAATGGCACCATCCGGTAGTTCGCAACGGAAGGTATCAGGACCCACCGACTGGGAAGGGTGTGGAATCCCCCCATCCCCCATCCACACCCATCCTGGGAGGTGGAGAATGGCACCATCCGGTAGTTGGCAACGGAAGGTATCAGGACCCTCCGACTGGGAAGGGTGTGGAATCCCCCCATCCCCCATCTATCTGTGTCTCTGTGTCTGACTGTTTCTGCCAGTCTGTCTCACAATATCGATCTCTGTCTGTCTTTCTGATTTTCTGCCTCTGTTTTTCTGTCTGTCTGTCTCTTTCGTCTATATGTTAGTCTATGTCGCCGTCTCTGTTTCTGTCTGTCCCTCTATTTCTCCGTCTGTCTGTCTGTCACTTGTCTGCTTGTGTCTGCGACAAACAGACAGACAGGCAGACAGAAAGAAACGGACACAGAGACACACAGACAGAGATTGAGATATAAAGACAGACAGAGACTGAGACACACACAGACAGAGACACAGACAGACATGACAGAGACCAACAGACAGACAGAGAGATTCCTACAAGTCTCCGCTCGTCTGTTTGTCTGTCTGTATGTCTTTTTCTGTCTGTGTCTTTCGGTGTGTTTGTCCGTTTGTCTGACGGTTTCTGTCTGTTTCTGTGTGTCTGTCTGTTTAATGTCTGTCTGTCTGTGTCCGTCCGTCTGTCTGTTTTTCTAACTGTCTCTGTTTGTCTGTCTGTCTACAAATCCTCCCTAAGGAATCCTATCCTATAAATCAACATACCCGACCACCGCCCCCCCCCACCCCCCAACAAAAAATAAATAAATAATTAACAAAATAAAAATAAATAAATAAATTAATAAATAAAAAAATAAAAAATAAAATAAAATAATAAATAAATACAATAAAATAAAATACCAACCAACCTCCAAACACAGCAACACCCCCCCCCAGACAAAGCCGCACAGAAATACTTACAATTCTCCATACCCAACCTCAGCGACAACCCTCTCAATAAAAACAACCTAACTCAACAACTCCCTTCAACAAAAAACAGACAGACAGAAAGACAGACAGACAGAGAGACAGAACAGACAGCCAGAGACCGACATAGTGGAAAGACAGAGAGGCTGAGACAGACAGATAGACAGAACGAGACAAACACAGACACAGACAGACAGTGACAGACATTGTAAAAATAGACTGGCAGACAGAGACAGACTGACGGACAGACAAACACAGATACAAAGACAGACAGAGACTGAGAGACAGACGGACAGAGACAGTTAGACAAACTAACTCTACCAAAGCACCAATCACTCATCAAAAAAAGGACATCACAGTATAACCTTTTTCTTCTATATTTTAAATTTATTTCTGTTCCTTTTTCGCACCCCCCCTCCCCCCCAGGCCCCGTTGTGGGTCGTTTGATCTGTGCCCGGGTGGGCTAATTCCCATTAAAAAAAAAAGCAACTGGCTGGGCCCAGCCTCGAACTGGTCCCGGCGGTGCTAGACGTAGTTCGTCATGCCACCGCCAGGGGTCTACTGTCGGCTTTTCTGAAGGTGGTTTTGTTGTTTTTCTTTAATAATTCATATATTTTCGTAGTTTTTCTCAGGATTTGTATGAATTTATACTCCAATAGCAGAGTTACAATTGTATTGAAGCTGTGTGTGGCCCTTTTACAGCCAATCTTGGCTACTAACTCAAGATACACTTGTGTGTGCGTGTTTGACTGTCGTGTGTATGAGTGTCGTGAATCATGAAGACATTTTGCAAGAACCTATACCAAAACACATACAAAAGAATACCAAACAGTTATAAACAACAGCGCCACGGTAACTCTGCTATTTGAGTTTAAAATCACGTTAAGAACTGTGAAAATAAATCAATTATTGAAGAAAACTGCAAAAATACCACATGTAACATAAATACAACTTCTGGAATGTTGATTAATGTCCCCCTGGCGGTGGCCTGGCGAACTAGGGGGGGGGTCACAGCTTCCATGGTAAACACTTTAAATATTATGAGTGTCTCTCACCCACAATGGAGAGGCCTACACTATTTTCTCTCACCACCGCTGTCTACACCTACACTATGGTTACTCACACGAGCCAGAAGCACCGGACATGGAGTAGAAAAATTGTCCTCGTTGCAGATGGTGGCGTCATCGTGTGGGTAGCAACGGACCCTGGTGTTATGGTGAAGTAATGGTGAGGTGATGGTGATAGTAAAAGAGATGGTGAAGTTCTTGGGAAGGCCACAGTGAGGTAACGATGAGAATGGTGATATTATGGTGAAATGATGGTGAGGTGACTGGAGGAACTATTCACTGGTGAAGGGTTACTGGTGCACCACTGAAGTATGAATGAAGAAGTAATGATAAAAAAGATAGCTAAAAGGAATGATGGTGAGATATAAGAGAAGAGGTGATGGTGAGTTTTAATGGTGATGGTGAGCGTAATGGTCCGGGTTTACAAGCTTTTACATATACGTGAACGCTTTAAGATTATAACACACACACACACACACACACACACACACACACACTCACACACACACACACACACACCATTTTTATCCTTCATATCCCGAGAAAATTTACTCAACTAAAATAAATAACTATGATGTAGTGATGTAGTGTTTCTCGTCATCCAGGCCAGGTGATGTAGTGTTTCTCGTCATCCAGGCCAGGTGATGTAGTGTTTCTCGTCATCGAGGCCAGGTGATGTAGTGTTTCTCGTCATCCAGGCCAGGTGATGTAGTGTTTCTCGTCATCCAGGCCAGGTGAGGTAGTGTTTCTCGTCATCCAGCCCAAGTGATGTAGTGTTTCTCGTCATCCAGGCCAGGTGATGTAGTGTTTCTCGTCATCCAGGCCAGGTGATGTAGTGTTTCTCGTCATCCAGGCCAGGTGATGTAGTGTTTCTCGTCATCCAGGCCAGGTGATGTAGTGTTTCTCGTCATCCAGGCCAGGTGATGTAGTGTTTCTCGTTATCCAGGCCAGGTGATGTAGTGTTTCTCGTCATTCAGCCCAAGTGAGGAAGATTTTTTTGTGGAAATTTCAGTAAAGATTAAAATTAACCCCCCACACTCCTCCTCCCCCCCCCTCCTCTCCACAAAAAAATCAAGGAAATTGTTTTTATTTACGACTAACAACAATAAAACCATATATTTATGTACGGAATTTGTTAGAAAAAGTCATCAAACAGTTGTGGTTACGTTTAACAAATACCAAAACGTAATCTAGAAAAAAACTTTATAGGATGGAAATATTAATTGGACAGATACTCTTGAACTATACGGTAAATCCATATCTTTTTTTTTCCATTTAACAAAAGAGGAAGTCGTGCCATTGAGATTGGTCGCGGAAGTAGAAAATCCTCTTTTCCGTATCAGACTGACGAAAAAAAAAAGAAAACAGATTTTTTTAAATAGCGTGACTGTCCCTGGAGAGCTGTGGAAGTACTGGAGGAAATAGTGCCGGGAGGAAAGGGAGGTGGAGGAGGGAGAGGAAGGGGGGGAGGGGAGGAGGAGGTGGAGTAGAAAAGGGATTCTGATGTGGTTTTGTTTTTCTTCTAGTTAAGTGTTTGCTCTCTCTCTATCTCTCTCTATCAGTACGTTTTTCAGCCAGACCATCCTCACATCAGTCAATCCGACCCTCCTCCACTTTATCCTTCTACAGGTAGTTCCTCTACTTCAGTCGCTCCGTCAGTCTATAATACTGTGAGCGAATGTATACTTTACACCATTAACTCCTCCTGTAGTATTAGATGGAAAGATTTGAAACATGTTATAAGGATATTTACACATAGTGATCCATACGTGTAGTAGTAGTAAGGCGAGTCTTTGGTTGAAATATATAAATATACAGTATAAAACCCCGACCCGCGTCATGGCTTGTATTATGAAGCACTCGCCTCGGGGGTGTGGAGCTTTTGTAATTAACTCAATTTGTTTATTTTTTTTATGTAATGAATTATATAATGATAATAGTTTCTTTGAACTTCTGTCATTTACATGGTGAGCTCTGATGTCCTTTATGTTCTTAGTTACTCGTAGTGGAGATAGTGGAAACTTATTTACTTTATTTTTTTATTAACGATATACTAGTTGTGGGACACGTGAGAATGGTAGAGAGAAGTATATCCATCTTAATGGATCGACAATAGTGGGTAAAGTTAAGAAAGTCTACGGTATTCGTTACCCACGTTTCACTACTAAACCTCCTCGTTTAATTCTGGTTTCTTGTACTTCCTTTCAATTCAAATATTCTTGTCTATGTGCCGCTGATTCTCAAACTGACAGACACTCACATATTAATACTTCATTTTTATATCGTGCTGAAATATAAAAATTCGATTGAACATAGCGAATATAACAAAAGCAAGAATTCCTTCAGTAGGTTAAATAAAAGAAGAGTTTAAATCATCTTACTCACGGTATTGAGTCTTCGTAGTCGAGGGATTGGGTCATCGTACTCAAGGGATTAGCTCATCGTACTGATTAAGTTAAACCGTAATACCAAAGGCGTCAATACATTCATTTGTTAAGTTTAAGTTATAGGCAGTGACACCATCAACGAATTGAATGATTTTAACACGACAACATTATTTTTGTCATTTTGTTGCTGGTGCCTGACAGAGTGCGCAGTACATCTGTTGCCAATGCAGATGCATCTTAAGCTAGACTAAGCAGCGACAGAGTTTCATGACACACACACTCACACAAAAAGCAGAATTCATAAATATCACGTCCTCAAGAAATTGCTTACCCAGACTATAATTATTCACAAGACACACAAATAGAACTTTTCGTATACTGCGCACTTAATATCATAGGTGGGGGATGGGGTGTGTGTGGGGGGAGGAGGAGGAGGACACGGGATGGGGGGTGTGTGTGGGGTGGGTGGGGGTGGAGGAGGAAACACGCTATAAGAGATCGTATGAAGTTTAGGATTCTCCAAGATATGTCGGTAGATAACTTTAAAGACGCTTGGTGAAGACGACTCGCCAGGGAGTCAACAAGAGAGATGAGCTTGCTGCGTCTTATACGATGTTGGTAGGGTGTACTTGACGCACCCCCCCCCCCGCTAATGACGCTTGAGGCTACAGGCTTTTAAGTTTATTTGTGGTCCTTGGAGGAATTTATAAGTTTAAGTGTCAGAATGTAGTAGGATTAAAAGTCAGGTCAGGAGATGAGACGCCAGAGAGAAGCTTACTGAGGCTAAGTTATATAGACGAGTGTGTTGGTCGGCACTAGGTTCATATGTCTTTTCTGCCTGAGTTTTTTCCCCTCACTCCTCGTAGCAAGATGTTAAGATATTTTTCCTATACGAGGTACGAAAAAGTAATATGTGTCTTTCTGAAAAAAATTTTCTCTGTTGACTCATCCACTTCATTTATGCATTTACTTTTATTATTATTATTATTATTATTATTATTATTATTATTATTATTATTATTAGTAGTAGTAGTAGTAGTAGTAGTAGTAGTAGTAGTATAACATCATGCGTCATAGAATACTTGTGAATATTTCACGGACTTGTGGATTTTAACCCCTTGTGTAAGATGACAACCGCTTACGTTCAGTGAATTACCACCTGTGAGTATGATACCTTAATCCTCTTGAGTACGACAAATTAACACCTTCATCGTCAAGTCTTAACTCAAGTCTTAACTCTATTAAGAGGATAATCCGATTTTTAATCAAAGTTGATGTAATACTCGAGGGCTACATAATGAGTTATTAGGCAAGATTAATGTATTTACAATATTTGCATAAATTTTTCTTCACGTATTATTTATTATGAAGCAAATAAAGAAAGTTATGATAAAACTGATTTGACTTTTAGGGAGATATACGGTAAGTTGCGGTACACGTAAGAATGATACTGAGACAGTAAATCATCTTAATGGATCAACAAGTGTGGTGGGTAAATATGGAAAAGTCTACGGTATTTGCCACCCACGTTTCACTACTAATCCACCTCGCTCCATTCTGTTTTCTTGCATTCCCTTTCAATTCAAATATTCTTGTTCTTAATTATCCACTGCTGATTCTCAAATTAAACAAACACTTGCATAATTCTTCTACTTCTTCTTCATTTTTATATCATGCCGAAATCTATTAATTCCTTCAGTAAGTTTAAGAAATTTTTACCACAGTCCCACACCTCTGAGTTCAGACACACTGGCTGGGTAGTACGGTGAAGTGCAGTAATAAGAACACGGAGGACAATGGAATGCCTGAGTGAAAACAAGACTGACACATCGAGGCAAGTGACCACAGAATATATAGAACGTGTGG
>NW_024716649.1:0-9395 GCF_018991925.1 Homarus americanus | reverse complement strand
TTTCTAAAATTGTTAACAATTTTTCAAAAATGGTTACGTAGTTCCTCCACCATGGAGCTCTCCACCAGCCACATTCAAAGTTACCGACCTAGGCGATAGTAAAGCCTACCTCCAGAAGGAGCACCTCAAAAAAAATAACTGGAAGCCATAGCCACCGACACACGGCAGATGCAGCATGATGCTTTAGATGGCTTGGATCCAAAACATCATACATCCGGAGACGGCCTTATACACCCAAGGTCAGACCCTCTGAAAATTTTTGGAAAATTTTCCAAAATCTTCAAAATTTTCAAAAATTTTCAAAAATTTTCAAAAATTTTAAAATTTTCCAAAATTTTCCCAAAATTTTCAAAAATTTCAAAAATTTTTCAAAATTTTTAAAATTTTCAAAATTTTTCGGAAAATTTTCAAAAATTTTCAATTTTCAATTTCCGAAAATTTTTCAAAATATTTCAAAACATTTCCCAAAATTTTCAGAAAATTTTTCAAAAATTTTCTAAAATTGTTCACAATTTTCAAAAAATGGTTATAGTTCCTCCACCATGGAGCTCTCCAGCCACATTCAAAATTACTGACCTAGGAGGGACCTCAAAAAAATAACTGGAAGCCATAGCCACCGAGACACCGGCAGATGCAGCATGATACTTCACAGATGGCTCGGTGGATCCAACTATCATACATCCGGAGCGGCCTTCTACACCCAAGGTCAGACCCCTCTGAAAATTTTTCGGAAATTTTCAAAATTTTCAAAATTTCAAAAAAAATTTCAAAAATATTCAAAAATTTCGAAAAATTTTCAAATTTTCCAAATTTTCAAAATTTCAAAAATTTCACAAATTTTCAGAAAATTTTCAAAAATTTTCAAAATTTTTCAAATATTTCAAAACATTTCAAAATTTTCAGAAAATTTTCAAAAATTTTCCCAAGTTTTCAAATTTTTCAAAAATTTAAAATTTTCAAAATTCAAAAATTTTCGAATTTTCAGAAATTTCAAAATTTTTCAAAATTTTCCAAAAATTTCAAAAATTCTAAAATTTTCAGAAAATTTTCAAAAATTTTCAAAATTTTCCAAAATATTTCAACATTTAAAAATTTTCGAAAATTTTCAAAAATTTTTCCAAGATTTTCAAAATTTTTCAAAAAAATTTCAAAAATTTTCAAAATTTTCAAAATTTTCAGAAAAAATTTTCAGAAATTTCAAAAATTTTCAAAATTTTCAAAAATTTTCAAATATTTCTACAATTTTCAGAAAAATTTTCAAAATATTTCAAAACATTTCCCAAAATTTTCAGAAAATTTTCCAAAAATTTTCTAAAATTGTTGACAATTTTCAAAAAATGGTTACGTAGTTCCTCCACCATGGAGCTCTCCACAGCCACATTCAAAATTACCGACCTAGGCGATAGTAATTCCTACCTCCAGGAGGACCTCAAAAAAATAACTGGAAGCCATAGCCACCGAGACACCGGCAGATGCAGCATGATCTTCACAGATGGCTCGGTGGATCCAAAACATCATACATCCGGGCGGCTTTCTACACCCAAAGGTCAGACCCTCTGAAATTTTTTCGGAAATTTTTCAAAATTTTCAAAAATTTTCCAAAAATTCAAAAATTTTCAAAAAATTCAAAAATTTTCAAAATATTTCAAAATATTCAAAATTATCCGAAAAATTTTCAGAAATTTTCCATAAAATTTCCAAAAAAAAATTTCTAAAATTTCTGAAAAAAATTTTCAAAATTACTTTCAAAATTTTTTAAAATTTTCAAAATATTTCAAACTTTTAAAATTTTCAGAAAATTTTTCAAAATTTCCCAAAATTTCAAAATTTTTCAAAAATTTCAAAAAATTTTCAAAATTTTCAAAAATTTTCCGAAAAATTTTCGAAATTTCAAAAATTTTCAGAAATTTTTCAAAATTTTCAAAAATTTTCCAAAAATTTTCGAAAATTTTTCAAAATATTTCAAAACATTTCCCAAAATTTTCAGAAAATTTTTCCAATTTTTCTAAATTGTTCAAATTTTCAAAAATGGTTACGTAGTTCCTCCACCATGGAGCTCTCCACCAGCCACATTCAAATTACAGACCTAGGCGATAGTAATTCCTACCTCCAGAAGGACCTCAAAAAATAACTCTGGAAGCCATAGCCACCGAGACACCGGCAGATGCAGCATGATACTTCACAGATGGCTCGGTGGATCCAAAACATCGTACATCCGGGCGGCATTCTACACCGTTAAGACCCTCTGAAAATTTTTCGGAAATTTTTCAAAATTTTTAAAAATTTTCAAAATTTCAAAAATTTTTCAAAAATTTCAAAATATTCAAAATTATCGAAAAATTTTAGAAATTTTCCAAAATTTTCAAAAAATTTAAAAAATTCCAAAAATTTTCTGAAAATTCAAAAATTTTCAAAATTTTCCAAATTTTCAAAATATTTAAAACATTTCCAAAATTTTCAGAATTTCAAAAATTTTCCAAATTTTCAGAAAATTTTCAAATTTTCCCCAAAATTTCTAAAATTTTCAAAAAAAATTTCAAAATTTTCAAAATTTTCAAAATTTCCGAAAAAATTTTCAGAAATTTCAAAAATTTTCAAAAATTTTTCAAAAATTTCAAAATATTTCTAATTTTCAGAAAATTTTTCAAAATATTTCAAAACATTTCCCAAAATATTCAGAAATTTTCCAAAATTTTCTAAAATTGTTCTAATTTTAAAAATAATTTAGTTCCTCCACCATGGAGCTCTCCACCAGCCACATTCAAAATTACCGACTGGGCGATAGTAAAGCCTACCACTCGAGAAGGATGACCTCAAAAATAACTCTGGAAGCCATAGCCACGAGACACCAGCGATGCAGCATGATACTTCAAGATGAGCCGGTGGATCCAAAACATCATACATCCGGAGCGGCCTTCACACCCAAGGTCAGACCCTCTGAAAATTTTCGGAAATTTTTCCAAAATTTTCAAAAATTTTCCAAAAAAATTTCAAAAATGTTCCAAAATTTCAAAATATTCAAAATTATCCGAAAATTTTCCGAAAATTTTCCAAAATTTTCAAAATTTTCCAAAATTTTTCAAAATATTTCAAAACATTTCCCAAATTTTCAGAAAATTTTCAAAATTTTCCCAAAATTTTCAAAATTTTCAAATTTCAAAAATTTTCAAAATTTTTCAAAAATTTTCAAAATTTTTCAAAAATTTTCCAAAATTTTAAAAATTTCAAATTTCCTTCAAAATTTTCTAAAATTGTTTACAATTTTTCAAAAATGGTTACGTAGTTCCTCCACCATGGAGCTCTCCACCAGCACATTCAAAATTACCGACCTGGGCGATAGTAAGCCTACCTCCAGAAGGACCTCAAAAAATAACTCGACCATAGCCACCGAGACACCGGCAGATGCAGCATGATACTTCAGGATGGCTCGGTGGATCAAAACATCATACATCGAGTGGCCTTCATATTCAAAAATTATCCGAAAAATCAAATTTTCCAAATTCTTCCAAAATTTTCCAAAAATTCCCAAAACAAAACAAAAAACACCTTCCAAAATATTTCAAAATATTTCAAATTTTCAGAAAATTTTCAAAATTTTTCCCAAAATTTCAAAATTTTTCAAAAACAAAAATTTCCAAAAAAATTCTCCAAAATTTTTCTCAAAATTTACAGAAATTTTCCAAAAATTTCAAAAATTTTTCAAAATTTAAAATATCTCTCAACAATTTTCAGAAAATTCTTCAAAATATTTCAAAACATTTCCAAAATTTTCAAAAATTTTCCACCAAAATATTACAATTTCTCAAAAAATGATTACGTAGTCCTCCCACCAAGAGCCTCCCACCAGCCACATCTCAAATTACCGACCTAGGCGATAGTAGAAAGCCTACCTCCAGAAGGAGCACCTCAAAAAATAACCAGCCATAGCCACCGACACACCGGCAGATGCAGCATGATACTCACAGATGGCTCAGTGAACCCAAAACATCACATCCGAGCGGCCTTATACACCAATATCAGACTGAAGCAGTACCATTAAAATCTTCAAAAATTTCCCAAAATTTTCAAAAATTTTCCAAAATTTTCAAAAATTTTATACTTCAAATTATACTTTTCAGAAATTCTTCCAAAATTTTCAAATTTAAAAAATTTTCAGAAATTAAAATTTTCAAAATTTTCAAAATTTTCCCAAAAATTTTCAAAAATATTTCAAAATATCAAAATTTTGAATTTTTCCAAAAATTTTCAAAAATTAACTAAAATTTTTCACAAAAAATGGTTACGTAGTTCCTCCACCCATGAGCTCTCCACCAGCCACATTCAAAATTAACAACCCAGGCGATAGTAAAGCCTACTCCAGAAGGCACAGTGACTCAAAAAATAACCTGGCCATAGCCACCGAGACACCGGCAGATGCAGCATGACACTTCAACAGATGGCCCGGTGATCCAAAACATCATACATCCGAGCGGCCTTCACAACCAAAGTCAGACCTCTTTTTTTCGAAATTTCAAAAATATTCCAAAAATTTTCAAAAATTTTCAAAAATTCCAAAATTTTCCAAAAATTTCAAAAAATATCAAAATCTCGAAAATTTTCAGAATTTTCAAAAAAATTTTCCAAAAAATTTCAAAAATTTTCACAAAAATTTTCAGAAAATTTTCTCCAAAATTTTCCAAAAATTTTCCAAAATATTTCAAAACATTTCCCAAAATTCTCAGAAAATACTTTTCAAAAATTTTCCCTAAAAATTTTCAAAATTTTTTCAAAAAATTTCAAAATTTTCTCCAAAATTTTCAAAATTTTTCAAAATTTCCAAAAATTTTCAGAAATTTTCCTAAAATTTCAAAATTTTCAAAATTTCAAAATATTTCACAATTTTCAGAAAATTTTTCAAATATTTCAAACATTTCCTTAAAATTTTCACAAAATTTTCCAAAAATTTTCTAAATTGTTTACAATTTTTTCAAAAATGGTTACGTAGTTCCTCCACCATGGAGCTCTCCACCAGCCACATTCAAAATTACCGACCTAGGCGATAGTAAAGCCTCACCTCCAGAAGGAGCACCTCAAAATAACTGGAAGCCATAGCCACCGACACACCGGCAGATGCAGCATGATACTTCACAGATGGCCTTAGGATCCAAACATCATACATCCGAGCGGCTCACACCTAAGGTCAGACCTCTGAAAATTTCGAAAATTTTTCAAAATCTTCAAAATTTTCCAAAAAAATTTTTCAAAAATTTCAAAATTTTCCAAAAATTTCAAAATTACTCCAGAAAAATTTTCAGAAATTAAAATTTCAAAATTTCACAAAATTTTCTGAGAAATTTTCCAAAATTTTCCAAAATTTTCCAAAATTTTCAAAATATTTCAAAACATTTCAAAATTTCAGAAAATTTTCAAAATTTTCCCAAAATTTTCAAAAATTTTCTAAAAATTTAAAATTTTCCAAAATTTTCAAAATTTTCAAAATTTCTGTGAAATTTCAAAATTTTCAAAATTTCAAAATTTCAAAATATTTCAGACAATTTCTCAGAAAATTTTCAATATTTCAAAACATTTCCCAAAAATTTTCCAAAATTTTCAAAAATTTTCTAAAATTGTTCACAATTTTTCAAAAATGGTTACGTAGTTCTCCACCCATGAGCTTCCACCAGCCACATTCAAAATTACTGACCCATAAAGCCTACCTCCAGAAGGAGCACCTCAAAAATAACTGAAGCCATAGCCACTGACACACCGGCAGATGCAGCATGATACTTAACAGATGGCTTGTGGATCCAAAACATCATACATCCGGAGCGGCCTTATACACCTAACAGACCTCTGAAAATTTTGAAAATTTTCGAAAATCTTCAAAATTTTCCAAAAATTTTCAAAAATTTTCCAAAAATTTTCAAAATTTTCCAAAAAAATTTTCACAAAATATTCAAAATTATCCGAAAATTTTCAGAAATTTCCAAAATTTTCCCAAATTTTCAAAATTTCAAAAAATTTCAGAATTTTTCAAAATTTTCAAAATTTTCCAAAAATTTTCAAAAATTTTCCAAAATTTTCAAAATTTTCCAAAATTTCAAAATTTCCAAAATTTCAAAATATTCAGACTATCCGAAAATTTCAGAAATTTTCCAAAAAATTTTCCCAATTTAAAAATTTCAAAATTTTCAAAATCCAAAATTTTCAAAAAAAATTCAAAATTTTCAAAATTTTCAAAATTTTCAAAATTTTCCAAAATTTTCAAAATTTTCCAAAATTTCAAAAATTTTCCAAATTTTCCCAAATTTTCGTAAAATTTCAAAATTTTCAAAATTTTTTCCAAAATTTTCCAAAATTTTCCAAAATTTTCGAAAATTTTCAAATTTTCAAAAATTTTCCGAAAATTTTTCAAATATTTCAAAACATTTCCAAAATTTTCAGAAAATTTTCCAAAATTTTAAAATTTACAATTTTAAAAATGGTTACGTAGTTCCTCCACCATGGAGCCTCCACCAGCCACATTCAAAATTACCGACCTAGGCGATAGTAAAGCCTACCTCCAGAAGGATGACCTCAAAAAATAACTCCGAAGCCATAGCCACGAGACACCGGCAGATGCAGCATGATACTTCCAGATGGCTCGGTGATCCAAAACATCATACATCCGGAGCGGCCTTCTACACCTGGGTTGACTTGAAAATTTTTGAAATTTTTCGAAATTTTTCAAAATTTTCAAAATTTTCAAAATTTTCAAAAAATTTCAAAATTTTCCAAAAATTTCAAAAATATTCAAAAATTACCTGAAAAATTTCAGAAATTTTCCAAAAATTTTCCAAAAATTTCCAAAATTTCACAAAATTTTCAGAAAATTTTCCAAAAAATTTTCCAAAATTTCCAAAACCCAAAATATTTAAACATTTCCAAAATTTCAGAATTTTATTCCTAAAATTTTCAAAATTTTCAAAATTTCAAAATTTTCTCAAAATTTTCAAAATTTTCAAAAATTTCTGATAATTTTTCAAAATTTTCAAAAAAATTCTTTCGTACTTTCAGTACTTTCAAAATTTTCAAAAATTTTTCAAAATATTTCAAAACATTTCAAAAATTTTCAGAAAATTTTCCAAAATTTTCTAAAATTGTTTACAATTTCAAAAAATGGTTACGTAGTTCCTCCACCATGGAGCCTCCACCAGCCACATTCAGTATACCGACCCAGGCGATAGTAAAGCCCAACCTCCAGAAGGAGCACTCAAAAAATAACTGAAGCCATAGCCACCGACACACCGGCAGATGCAGCATGATACTTCACAGATGGCTTGGTGGATCCAAAACATCATACATCCGGAGCGGCCTTATACACCCAAGGTCAGACCTTCGAAATTTTTGAAAATTTCTGAAATCTTTCAAAAATTTTCCAAAATATTTCAAAAATTTTCCAAAATTTCAAAAATTTTCCAAAATTTTCAAAATTTTCCAAAAATTTTCAAAATTTTCTAAAAATTTTCAAAATTCAAAAATTTTCAAAAATTTTCCAAAATTTTCAAAAATTTTCAAAATTCCCAAACACCCAAATTCAAAATTTCAAAAAATTTTCAAAATTTTTCCAAATTTTCCAAAATTTTCCAAAATTCGAAAATTTTCCAAAAATTTTCGAACTTTTCCAAAATTTTCAAAATTTTCCAAAATTTTAAAAACATTCAAAAATTATCCGAAATTTTGAAACTCCAAATTTTCCCAAATTTTCGTAATTAAAAATTTTCAGAAATTTTTCCAAAAATTTTCAAAATTTTTCCAAACTTTTCGGAAAATTTTCAAAATTTTCAAAAACAAAATTTTCAAAATTTTCAAAATTCAAAAAAAAATTTTCCAAAATTTTCCAAATTTTTCGTAATTTCAAAAAAAATTTTCAGTAATTTTCAAAAATTTTCCAAAATTTTCAAAAATTTCAAAATTCTCAAAAATTTTCAAAATTTTCCGAAAATTTTCAAAATATTTCAAACATTTCAAAATTTTCAGAAAATTTTCCAAAATTTCTAAATTGTTCATAATTTTAAAAAATGGTTACGTAGTTCCTCCACCATGGAGCCTACACCAGCCACATTCAAAATTACCGACCTAGGCGATAGTAAAGCCTACCTCGAGAAGGATGACTCAAAAAATAACCTTAAGCCATAGCCACCGAGACACCGGCAGATGCAGCATGATACTCACAGATGGCTCTGGTGGATCCAAAACATCATACATCCGGAGCGGCCTTCATACCCAAGGTCAGACTCCTGAAAATTTTTTCGAAATTTTTCAAAATTTTCAAAAATTTCTTCCAAAAATTTCCAAAATGTTCCAAAAATTTCAAATATTCAAAAATTATCCAAAATTTTTCCAAAAATTCTTTCCAAAAATTTTCCAAAATTTTCCAAAATTTTTCAAAATATTTCCTCAAAATTTTCAGAAAATTTTCAAATTTTTTCTCCAAAATTTTCAAAATTTTTCAAAAAAATTTCAAAAATTTTCAGAATTTTTTTCCAAAAATTTTCCAAAATTTTCCAAAAATTTTCTTTTCGTTCAAATATTTCACAATTTTCAGAAATTTTTCAAAATATTTCAAAACATTTCCAAAAATTTTCCAAAAAATTTTCCAAAATTTTCTAAAATTGTTACAATTTTTTCAAAAAATGGTTACGTAGTTCCTCCACCATGGAGCTCTCCACCAGCCACACTAAAGTTACCGACCCAGGCGATAGTAAAGCCTACCTCCAGAAGGAGCACCTCAAAAAATAATAAAAATTTTCAGAAATTTTTCCAAAATTTTGCAATTTTTCAGTGCCTTTCGGAAAATTTCCAAAATTTTCAAAATTAAAATTTTCAAAAATATTCAAAATTATCCGAAAATTTTTCAGAAATTTTCCAAAATTTTCCCAAATTTTTTCAAAATTTCAAAAATTGTCGAATTTTTCCAAAATTTTCAAAATTTTCGGAAAATTTTTCGAAAATTTTCAAAATTTTCAAAATTTTTCGTGGAATTTTCAATTTTTCCAAAATTTTCCTAAATTTAAAATTTCAAAAATTTTCAGAAATTTTTCCAAATTTTTCCAATTTTCCAAAATTTTTGTGGAAAATTTTTCAAGATTAAAAATTTTCAAAATTTTCCGAACATTTTTCGCAATATTTCAAACATTTCCCAAATTTTCAGTAATTTTCCAAAATCTCTTTCTTAAAATTGTTCACAATTTTTAAAATTTGTTAGCGTAGTTCCTCCACCATGGAGCTCTCCACTGTCATTCAAAATTACCGACCTAGGGCGATAGTAAAGCCACCCGAGAAGATGACCTCAAAAATAACTTGAAGCTTATAGCCACTGAGACACCGGCAGATGGCATGATACTCTCACAGAGATGGCTCTGGTGGATCCAAAA
>NW_024716648.1:0-18199 GCF_018991925.1 Homarus americanus | reverse complement strand
TTACATAGAGGGAACATAATGATGTACAACTCGTGTCAAACGCTGCATTAGGTTACGTCGTATAGTTTAGTTCAGAAAAATAAAAAAAAACCTTGAACAGAGGAGCGACGGTCAGCTGAAAGTGAACCAAGTCGATGTGCCATTGTAGTTTGATGTCCACCCTCACTACGCACGACCAGAATCTACATAATACTCAATAAACAACGACTAGACACGAGGCCTGTTAGAGGGGTTATTCTTTACTCTTAAATCTATCAAAAGCTCGAGATTAGCAAGACCCAGAGAGGGCGAGGAGAAGACTACGAAGAGGTTAAGGGTGAAAAGGGCTGGAGGAACTGTAAAGAGAGAGAGAGAGAGAGAGAGAGAGAGAGAGAGAGAGAGAGGCGACCTGGGTTAAGGACTAAGGAAAGGAAGTGAGAGGGATAAGGGAAAGAAAGGGCTGAGTGAAGGGGAAACAGGGCCGTGGAAAAGGGGTAAAATGAGGAGTGAGAGAAGGGCTACAGGAGAAAGTGAGGCCTGAGAAGAGGGGTTAGAGTAAGGGCTGGGGAAAGGGCTAGAGTGAGGATGGAGAGAGGGACAAGTCATATCTATAGAGAGGTTTTGGAGAGGGTTATGGAGAGTGCTGAGGAAGTAAGAGGGGCTAGTATTGAGGGCTAGACTGATGGGGGAGAGGGGAGAGGGCTAGGGAGAGGGTTAGAGAGGGGAGAGGGCTAGGGAGAGTGTTAGAGAGGGGAAAGGGCTAGGGAGAGGGTTAGAGAGGGGGAGAGGGACTTCAGGGCGCTAGTGGTGGTCGCTATGATGAGGCTCCGTGGATATTTGTCGTGTGTTTCAGGACGAGAAATTGCAGAGACCTACCACCAGCTGACGGAGGCGTTGAGGCTTGTGTACGGAGGAGGAGGAGAAACGGAAGATAGAATAAGAGGGGGAGAAACAGATGATGGAGCAGGAGGAGAAACAGAAAATGTAAGAGGAGGAGGAAGATCAGCGGCAAGAGCAGTATGAGGAAGAGGAGGAAGATTTGGTGGAACGAGAAGGAAGACAGGATGGAGACAAGAGGCAAAAAATGAGTTAGAGAATTGATAACTGGAGAGAAAACAAAATTAACAGGCGCAAGATAGAGGGAAGAGGAGAAAGAATAAAAAGAAAGGGAGAAAAATATTGAACGTCGTAAAAATGAAATATAAAAAACAAACAAGAGAGAAATAGAATAAAAGATGAAAGGAGAAGAACGAGGAGAGGCAGAAAAAGTGAAGAAAAAAACACAGAGATAGAGAGAAAGAAGGAAAAAATAGAGAAGGAAAAATCAGAGAAAAGAAAAACAATAACTGAGGAAAAGAACAAAAATGAGAAAAAAAGAGAGAAAGAAAGATAGAAAAACAGATTTATATGGGATTTTTTTTTGGGGGGGGGGGAGGAAAGGGAAGGGAAGGTTCCAAGTTTCATTGAATTGTTCCTAATGTGAGTAAGCCAATCCCACATATTTAATGGCGTTTGTAACAATTTGTCTCAGATCAAGCACCTGGAGAGTTTAATTTTGTTAATCTTTTGTTTTCATTCATTTTTTCTTTCGCCCTTCTTACTGCTTTCTTCGTATTTTCTTTTTCTCTCTCTGATATCTACCTATGTTGCTCTTCCTGTCTATCTGTGCATCTCTCTCTCTCTCTCTCTCTCTCTCTCACTCAAGACCGGTTCTCATTATAACCACTGAGAATATTACCAGAAAGTGTTTGAATGTTTACTGTTTTTCTTCGTTTTTTTTTTTTTTTACTGACAGCTTTTAACGTTAACCGAGTGACCCAGTAACGCTAACACACACGCACACACACACATAAAACACACACACACAAACACACACACACACACCAGTGCTCACGTTCATGACATTGACCCATTCTAAACTGCTCACACACGAAAGTTCAATATATGTCCTGTACTTTACATTCCAACGCTTCAATGGTTTTGTAAGTTATGGTCTACGCTGCAGTATAAAATATTAATTATGTACTTGCATGGGTGGAGAGAGAGAGAGAGAGAGAGAGAGAGAGAGAGAGTATATGACCCAAATATACGGAAAAGACTCCATAAAAAAATATAGATATTATATATACATTTTAGGAAACCATTAACTGAAGCAAAAAAAATAATTGACAAGACGTTTAACATTCACGATTTACTAGTAAGAAATATGTGTTGAAAATTACAGATTATACAGACATAAATAACTGTATGAACTGGGGACAAGTTTGAGAATGTTTTGTGAGGAAGAAAAGTACAAATTGGGGAAAAAACAGCTTTGATATGAATAAATTACTGGATAAACGTAAATGGGAAAAAACGCGTCTTTAACTAGGAAAAAATGAAAGAATGGAAGGAAATTAATGTAAATATAACGTGAATAACTAAGAATGAAGAGTAGAAGGATATTATTAGATGTAAAATATGTATAACCAGGAAAGAAAAAAATAAAGAAAAAATAATAAAAAATAGTGAGTAACCGACGGAGAAAAAATTAATGAATAATAATTGAAGAGAAAATATATATAAAAATAATAAAAAATAGCATATAAAATAAAATAAAATAAATACGAATATATATCAGAATAAACTGAAACAAACTGATGTGAAAAATAGATATCACGAGTAATTATTTTTAAATAAACCCGAGAAAAAAAAAGTTGTTCCATGAAACCTTTGAGAAAAATTAATTGATTTCCATAACTGCTAGTGGTACTATGTGAGTTCAGAACGTCATAGCTACACAAGTTAAAATTCAGAACTGGTATTCACATATAATTTAGATTTTTTTTTTAGGTTACACTCAGTCATTTCTCCTAAAATAACTATGCTGAGAGAGAGAGAGAAAAAAGCTGAGTGTGTGTGTGTGGTGGGATGACGGATTGAACTAGCGACCCTCAGGTCAAGAGACAAGAGCCGTACCCACTCGACACCACACCTCAACTAACTAATCAATCTACACCTATCGTAGCCTATCTAACCTAACCTAACAGAAAATCTTACTTTACCAGAGAGTGGGACGGACACAAGTTGACATCACGGTCGTGTATGAACCAATCAGCGACCAGCTTTACCCACATACGAGTGGATCTTGTACGCAACAAGCCCGACTCAGGTTATAAAGCCAATAAAGAGTAACACTCAATTAGCACAGCTCACTTCAGATGCCATTAAACCTCGACCTCATAGCTGTAGGAGGACCTATCGAACCAATGAAGTTTTTCGCTGTTGATCACTGTTTATCTTCCTCCCCTTCTCCCTCTGCTTGACTAAAGGAGTCACTCACCTACTTCCATGGTCAGTTGGTCACTCACACGTGTAGATAGTCCAGTCAGTGCGGTTTGTGAGGTACGCGGTCACTCATACGAGCCCTTGATCATGTTGGTATTGTCTACGGTCACTCACTCAGTCATTTATACTTTCCTTCTCGTTATTTATGTCCCTCCTCCTCTTCCTCCTCCTCCTCTTCTTCCTCCTCTTCGTCCTCTTCTTCGTCCTCCTCCTCCTCTTCTTCATCTTCCTCCTCCTCAAACATGAGTTATGTGAGGATGTAAAGTCCTGGATACACACACACACACACACACACACACACACACACACACACGCACACACGCACACACACACGCCACATTTTCTCTAAAGTAATTATCATGATAAGTGTCAGGAAATAAGAAAAAATGTAAAAGAATAACAGATAAGAGAGTCACTAAAGATAACTCAGGTAAACAAGTGGAAGAAGAAGAATAGTTTAAATCGTTTATAATATTATCATTATTATTATTATTATTATTATTATTAAGAACGGTGACTAACCCCTTGAGGATGATGACTTAACCCCTTCAGAACGATGAATTAATCTAGCACTTACTGGGTTGAGATAACATATTCATAGGTAACACAGTCATCGCCCATGGATTAAGTTATCATACTCAATGGATTAAAATTATCCTTACTCATTGGACTATTCCACTGTACTCAGGGGTTGGCATCGTACTAAAGGGGTTTAGATACCTTATTTATCAGGCTATTTGAGTACAATGAAATAGTACTCTAGAGCTTAAGATACCGTACTCACTGGGATCGTCTACTGCACTCAGAGGTCGACTCTATCATGCTGTCACTGGATCTTGCCACACTGTCATGCCCGTTCATCTCAGTTATTCACGGTTAGTCTTTGGCCATCTATCCTACCGACCTGTCCAGACCCTCTCACCACACACTCCTTCACTTCACCCACCACTCCCATCCTAATCTCATATATCCTTCAAACCTCCTTCCTTCCTTCCTTCCTTCCTTCCCCTGTTAAGGCTACTACGTGGATTAACAGGGTCCATCCTTAGCTTGTTCCGCCTCGCTTCCTGAACGTCTTCCCTGTACTAGTCTTGTTTCAGTGTATTTTGACCCAAGTTTGTTTTTAGTTTTCCCTCAGCAGCTAACCATCTTACGAGTGTTTATTTTTTTTACCTTACCACCTACAGGAACGATAAAATACCTGTTTTTAATCCGTCTGTATGTTTGTATATCCCCACGGACACTACAGGAAAAATCATGCGTACATTTTGGCACCAGTATCGCCGTTAAGAGAGCCAACACCCAGTTGAATATGTAAGTCACTAAACTACATAATTTCTCTATATGTTCTTTCAGGTTCTCTAGCAAAAACTACTCATTAACATATCTTCATCTACATACATACCTATTCCCCTTAACTTTCACAAGACCATTAAAACACTTCAATATTTTTCTTTGTCAATAATCCAATTGTTATTTACAATCTTTCATGATAAAAAATACTGGAAACTAATTCATATATGGTAGAATTTAATCTGTTTTTTATGTTATTTAAAACAATCTTATTCCCCGTCTGCTCTGTCTTCCCCAGATTACTATGGCCATACTCAGTCAATGAACAACAAAATAGCAAAATGTTCCCCCACCATAAAAAAAAGAGTTTTTCTCAACGAATATTGCAAGTGGTTAACAGCTTAGGAAATTCTACTACCACTGATGCAGCCCGGCACACTGTGTGGTAGGGGGCGGGTGGGGGAGGGGGGAAGAGTGGTTGGTGGGAGAGGTGGGTGGTGGTGGGGGTGTATTAGTAGGTGGAGGAATACAAATTTTAGAAACAAGAGAGAGGGAGGGAAGTATGAAAGGAAGCAAGGGTCGTAGGCAGCATGAGGGGGAATAGAGATGTAGGAGGCATAGGAAAAAGAAAACGGAGTTACTTGTTAAGGGAAAATTATGTTATTACCGACCGAAGACTTAGACTGAAATGGAAAATATTACGATTTTCATCTTAATCTGATAATTTTCTTTGTTTATTCTTGTGTCTTTACTTAATACATCTATAAAAATACTGTAGAGTTTAAGTGAGTGTTTTTCTGTCACACACACACACACACACACACACACACTCTACCACTACCCTCTGCCTCACACACGGGCACAATTTATATTCAAATGAGACCGGTAAAACGAAGAGAGCTGAGGGCGTATGACTGGCTTATGAATCAGTTGTCAGCGAGGGATGGGGAAGCACGATACCTCCTCCTCTCCTACCCTTTCCATCCTGTTCCATCCTGCCTCCTGTGGGTACATGATCCATCAGGTTTAAACGCGTGTGTCGGCAGGTAACAGACAATCACAGCTCCATGACATTAAAAGAGATGATGCTGACTTTATGTATACAGTTTAAGACACATATACTACCACGAGACTTGAAAACATGCAATAGCGTTACTCCCTCTTCCTAATTCTGTAGCGATTATATGTACGACTCTCTCTCTCTCTCTCTCTCTCTAGGAATACTATCGACTAGAACTTATTTTGTTATCTTTATGAAACTCGTAAATAAAATATAGTTTATTTAGAATGACAAAATGGACTGGCTTATTATTTTTATTATTATCTAAACAAAACTTACAGAAAATAATAATAAGAAAATAATGAAACTTTTCCTTCATCTAGTTAATTTATCTTACAATTACCTGGGTGCTTAAGCGGGTAATTCTGAGCAGTAATAAAAGGCGTAACGAGACCTTCATGTTCACTAATTACCGAGAACACTTATTTTTACGAAGACTCTAATTGTCTCGCTGTCTCTCAAGACTTCGTTACCACTTACCTTATTGGGGTCATAAATCTTCGTTTTTTTATGGCTAACTATAAATATTGAGTAATGTATAAATGTCTATGTCTTACACCTGTCTCTCTTTGTGTGTCTCTGTATGTGTGTCTGTGTCTGTCTGTCTGTTTTTTGTCTGTCTGTCTGTCTGTCTGTCTGTCTGTCTGTCTCTCTTTCTCATATCGTTAATCCCTTTATATCCCTGGATTAGCTTAATCTCTCTCAGTTTCCCGTTAACAGTAAAAATTCGAGTCATAACCTAAATGTTTATCCTGACTCCGTTAACTGTTTTGTAATCGAGGGAACAGAGACTCCCTTCTAGGTAATCATTTCAACAGCAACACAACGGTAACACAAGTGAAGGTAGTTATTGAGTCTTAGGTAGGTTAAGGACCGTACATATCATGGAGGATTCCTGGCGCGTTGGGAAGCTCCTGTCCACCAATTCCAGGATTATCTCGCCAATTCCTGGATTATATCGCCAATTCCAGGATTATCTCGCCAATCGCCTGGAATCCAGACCCTGCAGACTCCATTCCCAAGCCAGACAAGGTTCATTGGAGACATTTCGTGTTTATAACTACCAAATGAGCAATATATCCCTTCATTAAACAGTTTTAAAAGTATTTCTTAAGGGATCAGCTTAAGCTTTAACTCCTAGAAAAGTATAGAAAGCTTGAGAAAATGGACTAGATCATAATTAAGCTCCCATGTCTTTAGGGATCAGCTTAAGCTTTAACTCCCTGAAAAAAAAATAGACAAAATGGACTGGATTATAATTAAGCTCCCATGTCTTTAGGGATCAGCTTAAGCTTTAACTCCTAGAAAAGTATATAAAGCTTAACAAAATGGACTGGATTATAATTAAGCTCCCATGTCTTTAGGGATCAGCTTAAGCTTTAACTCCTAGAAAAGTATATAAAGCTTAACAAAATGGACTGGATCATAATTTAGCTGCCATGACCACCCGAGTAAGTAATGTTACGGTAGATAAACTCAATACTGTACTTGGAAACATCGATATGAGTGGACGATTATGGATGGACTCGGTCTTCCGTTACTCACGGTTCCAGGGAGAGCTAAGAGGAGCATTCATGTAGCGTGAGGTCCCTGGTGTAACGTGAGGGCCCTGGTGTAACGTGAGGGTCCTGATGTAATGTGAGGACCCTGATGTAACGTGAGGGCCCTGGTGTAACGTGAGGGCCCTGGTGTAACGTGAGGGCCCTGATGTAACGTGACGGCCCTGGTGTAACGTGAGAGTCCTGATGTAATGTGAGGACCCTGATGTAAAGTGAGGGCCCTGATGTAACGTGAGAGCACTGATGTAACGTGAGGCCCCTGATGTAACGTAAGGGCCCTGATGTAACGTGAGGGACATGGTGTAACGTGAGGGCCCTGATGTAGCGTGAGGGCCCTGGTGTAACGTGAGGACCCTGATGTAACGTGAGGGCCATGGTGTAACGTGAGGGCCCTGATGTAACGTGAGAGCACTGAAGTAACGTGAGGCCCCTGATGTAACGTAAGGGCCCTGATGTAACGTGAGGGCCATGGTGTAACGTGAGGGCCCTGATGTAGCGTGAGGGCCCTGGTGTAGCGTGAGGGCCTTGATGTAACGTGAGGGCCATGGTGTAACGTGAGGGCCCTGATGTAGCCTGAGGGCCCTGATGTAACATGAGGACCCTGATGTAACGTGAGGATAAACAAAAATATAGACGATAAACTAATGATACCAAGCTAAATTAATCTAATCTTAACATCATCTAACTTAATTTAGGTAAAGTTTGGTTACGTTGAGATAGCTAAAAACGGCTTCAGTGGAATCAAGTCAGCTTGATCGTATAATACACATTATGTATACTTGAATATACATGACATGAAATGACATGACATGACATGACATTACATACGAATTACCAAAAAGTTATCTTTATTTTACAAAGGTGTCCTCAGCTACACATCCACAGTCAGCACTACACAGTCAGCTAAACTAGGAAGCTAATCGACAGCTAACAAGAGACACTTAACACTCGACACTCGACAGCATTAACGATAAGACATCAGCTTTTAACAGTGAACACGTTGTAATGTGATGATATAATGTGAAAAGGAGAGAGAGAGAGAGAGAGAGAGAGAGAGAGAGAGAGAGAGAGAAGACATGAATAGACAGCAGAGAGATACAGAAAAAAAAAGATAAAATAAGACAGATAGAAAGACACAGACAGACATATACCACATCACAGTCACCACCCACACCCCCTCCCCTCCCCCACCCACACCCCCTCCCCTCCCCCACCCACACCCCCCCCGCCCCCACACCCCCTCCACCACCCCCACACACCCCTCCCTCCACCACCCACACCCCTCTCCCCCTCCACCACCCCACACCCCCTCCACCACCCACACCCTCCCTCCCCCCACCCCACACCCCTCCACCACCCACACCCCTCCCCCTCCCCCACCCCACACCCCCCTCTCCACCACCCACACCCTCCCCCTCCCCACACCCCCCCCTCCCCCACACCCTCCCCACACCCCTCCCTCCACCACCCACACCCTCCCTCCCCACCCACACCCCCTCCCCTCCACCACCCACACCCCCTCCCCTCCACCACCCACCCAACACCACAGCTCTATACACAGAGGGGCACCCACTAATCAAATCTCAGCCTCTGATTATTTTTCATATTCCCCTGAGATCAAATTTCCCCAACGCCTACTAACAATGAAGGAGGGAGGGAGAGTGGTGTTCTTGTTGTTCTTCGTGTTGTTCTTCGTGTTCTTGTTCTTCGTGTTCTTGTTCTTCGTATTCTTGTTCTTCGTGTTCTTGTTCTTCGTGTTCTTGTTCTTCGTGTTCTTCTCATCCACTAATACCATCTCAACCTGTCTATAGTTGTTTATTTCAAGGAAGAATAAAATAATTTCTCTGGACTAAAATGTTATGGAAAAGTTGACCCTGAAGAGTCACAGAAATGAATAGGTCAAAGGTTGTTTAGCTAGATATTTTTTCATCGTATTTTTTTTTCTAAAATTTTATGTTTTGATTCAATTTATATTTTTGTTATCAGTATTTTCGTTATTATTATATTTTTTATCGTTATCTTTCTTCGTTCTTTGTTTCGATTTTTCCTTTTAATTATTTGTTTATTTTCCTCTCTCTCTCTCTCTCTCAAGTACCAAAATATTTCTATAATCTGTATATTCCTCATTTCTCTCTTTTCCTACAAATTTGTTAGGAAGTTGTTACAGTCAATTGATTTATTTAATTCTCTCACTCACTCTTTCTCTCTCTGACTCACTCTCTTTCTCTGACTCACTCTCTTTCTCTGACTCACTCTCTTTCTCTCACTCACTCTCTTTCTCTGACTCACTCTCTCTATGAATACTTGACTAAGCAGGACTCAATGTACCAGAACTTCACGAAAGTATACTATAGAAAGTTTACCAGAACATCACAACTACAGGTGAACTCAATGTACACTTTCAAGTACTCATTCGTTCGTGTAAACTAAGAACAATAAAAACCCAACCTTAGTACAGTAATTATCACCCACGTGGTGTACATTAACACACAAATTACACTTCATTGTACTTTACTATGTACTAATTGAACCTTACTAGTCTCTATTACCTCTTATAATTATTCACCGACTCAATTACCTTCACTAGATTAACTATATGACTCATTATTGAGTAGTTGGATCAGTCATAGTTACGAGTTATTGTTACGTTCAAGTCACTATTGGGTGTTGAGTCACTGTCTTTATTCAGGTTTGTTTGTTTTTGTTGGGGATGAGTAATATTTTATAGATATTTACTCATGATTCACGATCTTTTGTAGTGAGGATGAGTAATATTCACCCATCACAACACAGTATAGTGAGGAAGAGAATATCCTTTGAGACGAGAAATACTCATTATTGGATCAGCTTATCTTACTCACTGTTGAATATTAAATAATAATAAATTAATTGTTATTTAGGAAGACAGATTATGGTAAACCAGAGGAATATACCCGTATAATGGAGGTATATCTAGCAAGTTAAACCTGAGGAATATACCCGTATGATGGAGGTATATCTAGCAAGGTAAACCAGGGGAATACATAACATTATGAAGGTAAACTTAAGGTAAACCAGTGGGACGATGACTGTACACTACAATGGACCTAGATTATAGCAAGGTAAACCTGTACGCGAGCAGCAGCATATTCCCGGAAACTACTGATGCAAAGTGTGTGTGTGTGTGTGTGTGTAATAATAATAATAATAATAATAATAATAATAATAATAATAATAATAATTGACGGTTTACTGAAAAAGTTCTGCAGCCCGAAGGCTGAAAATATACATTGGACATAAATGACTTATTACATACATTGGTGGTTTAACAAAAGCCTTCATTAGAGAAAGGTAAAGGAACATACAGTGAACATATAGATTAATGTAGGTGTTGAACAGCAAACACGTAGTGTAGTAACTCCCTCCCAGATGGTGTTAGGAGGAACCTCACGTGGTGTAGTAATTCCCTCACAGATGGTGTTATGAGGGGCCTCACGTGGTGTAGTAGTTCCCTCACAGATGGTGTTATGAGAGGCCTCACGTGGTGTAGTAATTCCCTCACAGATGAAAGGGGAGGACTTCATGGTGAAGAAGTTCCTCCCAGATGGTGCCAGGGAGGACCCTTACGTGGTGTAGTAGTGTCTCACAGATGGTGCAAGCTATGAGGGCCCTCATGTGGTCTAGTAATTCCCTCACAGATGGTGTTATGAGGGGCTTCACGTGGTGTAGTAATTCCCTCACAGATGGTGTTATGAGGGGCCTCACATGGCGTAGTAATTCCCTCACAGATGGTGTTATGAGGGGCCTCACGTGGTGTAGTAATTCCCTCACAGATGGTGTTATGAGGGGCCTCACGTGGTGTAGTAACTCCTTCACATATGGTGTTATGAGGGGCCTGACGTGGTGTAGTAATTCCCTCACAGATGGTGTTATATGAGTGAGGTGTGGTCCCAGGCCTTCCTATCGTAGACGGATTAACACATCGCTGGTTGTTGGGTCTCACAGGCCGCTATCACTGGGTACCTGGGACCTCACTGTGTGAAGGTCAACCCGGGTACGACTGTTACTGTTGAGTTGTTCTCACTGACTTAAGCACCGTTCACCACTGTTCACCTCTGTTTAACACTGGTTCCATTCCTTTCCAAAATGAAACAGCAACTTCTGGCGAGAACATGTTGATATTCCTGTGGGGAGGAGGGTTCAGGGGAGGGGGCTGGTATGGGCCAACACAACAGTTGACCTGGCTGCTCCGAGAGGAGCGCCAGGCACGTCTCGACCCTTCGGTGGTCAAGGATGTAGCGTGTGTGTGTGTGTGTGTGTGTGTGTGTGTGTGTGTGTGTGTGTGTGTGTGTGTGTGTGTGTGTGTTACCTGCACTTTCATCTTCTTTAATACCACGATTATGGAAGTTTGAAAGGAAGTGCGTTTACAGGTTTATTTATGCATGTGTGTGTGTGTGTGTGTAATATTCCTGCATATTCACTACTGAAGAAGGGATCGGTCGTTCAGGAGATTCAGTCAATGCATTCCCAACAAGTTGTCATCCCAAAAGAATTCTAATGAATAAACATGAACAGAGGTGAGCCAGGGTACAATAATACCCCCCCCCCCACCACCTGCACCACCCACCAACACCACCCCACCACCACTCACCCACACCACCACCTGCACCACTCCACCAATACCACCCCACCACCCACACCACCCCACCCCCCACCACCCACCACCCACCAACACCACCACCATCACCACCCCACCACCCACCACCCACCAACACCACTCCCACCACCACCACCCCACCACTCCACAACTACCCCACCTCACCACTCCACCAACATTCAATTCCACCACCACCACCACCACCCCACCCCCACCAACACCAATTCCCCACCACCACTACTCCCTACCACCACCAATTAACACCCCAATTCCCCACCACCCACCCCCACCACCCCACCCCCACCACCTGCACCACCACCACCACCATCAACGCCACCATTATCATCACTCACCCACTGTAAACTTCTCCTTAACATATGCTCGTCTTAATTATTCCTTCACTCTTCATCATTGTGATTATTTTATACATAGGATGAATAATGAGAATCACAGCATTATGTAAATACTCTCCGATTCACCTTAAGGAACCAGAAAGTAAGATGGGTGATGTATAAAGATAATTTGTTCTACATTATTCATGAGTTAGATAGTTTTACACAGTTAATCGTCCTGTGTGTGAGAGAGAGAGAGAGAGAGAGAGAGAGAGAGAGAGAGAGAGAGAGAGACCAATAGACGCCACTCACAAGTAACAAGATCGCCGAAGTTTCCTCAAGTTACTTTTCTGACTTGTAGAAAACCGAGGAAAACAGCAGGCAAAGAAGAAAATAAATAAAGAAGGAGGTATGGAAGAACAAGAAGAAGAGGAAGCAGAAAAAAAAAACACACACACACACACGAAACAAGAAGAACAATGAAGAACAAGAACAGGAGGAGTAAGAAACAGCATGAAACGTAAACACTAAGGTCCATTTTTTTCATAAATAAATCACACATCCTGAGGGTAGTGGTAGTGGTAGTTGGTGATAGAACATAAGAACATAAGAAAATAAGGAGTCTGCAATAGGCCGGTTGGCCTGTGCATGGCAGCTCCTGTCGAGAGTTATTACCACTCTCTATCATCCATGAATCTATCTAGCCTCCTTTTGAAACTTTCCAGAGTTCCCGCACTTACTACAAAGTTGCTAAGCTTGTTCCACTCGTCCACCACCCTATTTGTGAACCAGTTTCTTCCTATCTCCCTCCTAAACCTAAACTTATCCAACTTGAATCCGTTGCTCCGAGTCCAATCCTGCTCGGATATTATAAGAACTTTATCTATAGCCCCTTTATTGATTCCTTTCACCCACTTAAATACTTCTATCATATCTCCCCGCACTCTTCGTCTTTCTAGGGAATGCAAGTTAAGTTTCTTTAACCTATCCTGATATGGAAGGTTTCCAAGTCCCGGAATCATTTTTGTCATTCTTCGCTGCACCGACTCGAGTGAATTATATCCATTCTATAATAGGGGCACCAGAACTGAACCGCTTAATCGAGGTGCGGCCTGACTAGCGCAAGATATAGTTGCAATAAGACCTCTGCACTCTTGTTACTTACACTTCTAGATATAAAACCCAATACTCTGTTTGCCTTATTTCGAACATTAACGCAATGTTTTCTAGGCCGTAGGTCCGGGCTTACAAGTACCCCTAGGTCTCTTTCACAAGTCGAATAAGGTGGTAGTGGTGGTATTAGTGGTGATAGTAGTGGTGATAGTGATGGTGGTAGTAGTAGTGGTGGTGGGTATATTGATAGTGGTAGTGGTTGTGATAGTGGTGGGTACAATATTCCATAACAGTGGTGATAGTGGAAATGGTAATAATGATGATCGTGGTGATAGTGGTGGCAAGCACATGAGAGAGTCAGTACCAGTATCTCGGAGAGCCAGTCGTCAACATCTATCATCAAGAAGCGACCATAATCGATATCTAATGCCTGCAACCTATTTACGGTAATGGGTTTTCGATGCGTAGATGGCTCAAGTTAAGCTCATTATATCCGTCACTATGCCCAGGTAAACTCTTGGGGTTAAATTATGCCTTCCGTAATACTTGGTTACCTGAGGAAGACCAACCCCCCTCCCCCTCCTCTACCTCTCTTTCCGCTAATACCCCACCCCTCCTTCACCACCCCCTCCTTTATCCCCACCTGTCCTTCATCCCACACCCTAATTCCAGTCCTCTGTTCCTACTATCCATCCTCCTCCTCCTCCTCACCCCATCTCTCCCTACCTCTACTCACCTTCTGCTTTAGAGAGGAACGTTAATGTGCGTTAGGTGTCGAAGGTAGAGTAAAGGTCAAGGTGAGAGGCGGTTCTTCATCTGGGTTATATACTTTGATGACTCTCATAAGAGATTTGTTCTAGCCTTAAAAGAGGAAGATTATTATGAGGGAAGTTTATGCTGACACCAACGTCACGGCAGGTAAGGAGAAGGTAAATGACTCTCTGGTGTAGTGGTTATGAGGGTGTTGTTAGGGAAGGAAAACGCCAGGCGGAGATTGACTGCCTTTGCTGGCGCTGATTTTATGATACGAGTTAATGACACGTGAGAGAGAGAGAGAGAGAGAGAGAGAGATATTCTTCCTCCCTGACGTCAACATACACATACACAGGTAGGCCTACACACACACACACACACACACACACACACACACACACACACACACATGTCATACATCATCATTGTTGATTCTCACACCCCCACCCCACACACACACACACCCCCACCCCACCCTCCACCCACACACACGTTAACAATGATCACGCGTCTCTCTTATGCCCGCCCGTCAGTTTTCGCGTCGCGTGCCATCGATTTACTACTGTCAGCATGTTTGTGGCGCGCCTCAGTGAGCAAAGTGGCGCACAAGTGGTCCTTAGGGGGGGAGAATGAGTTTTTTTTTTATATTTGACGTTAAAGAAAATACTACCGAGAAATTGTAGAAATGATTAAGTGAAGAATTCTGAAGGATCTGCCAAGGTGAGGTGACACTTAATGATTTGGTGCTGTCATAGACACAGGTAACATGACCCTTTTGTGATATCTGCAGCCATAAATACGAGGTCCGGTACACACACACACACACACACACACACACACACACACACACACGCAAACCTACACACACACACATACGGAAGTTCAAGGAGCGGCATCGAGTTACCTTTTGAACACATTACACGGCCTCGTTCACAAGGCTTATTGTACTCGACATGAAAGAAAATACAGCAGAGGATTTTCCCAGTGTGGTTTTAGGAAGGAAGGTAAACAGAGTGATATTAATCGTTTATATTATATCAATGATGAAGCATGATAAAATAATATCATGTTGACACTACTAAAGACAAGACCAGGATCGTTCAGGAGTTAAGAAGAGGCCAGGTGGAGAGACATTACCTCCATCATATATACACTGGAGGGATAAGCAGAGACGGGGGAAGGGAGAGGTAGGGAGAGGGATAGGCAAGGGAGGGAGAGGCAGGGGGAGGGAGAGGCAGGGAGGAGAGACGGGGAAGGGAGAGGTAGGAGAGGGATAGGCAAGGGAGGGATAGGCAGGGGAGGGAGAGGCAGGGGAGGGAGAGGCAGGGGAGGGAGAGGCAGGGGAGGGAGAGGCAAGGGAGGGAGAGGCAGGGGAGGGAAAGGCAGGGGAGGGAGGAGAGGAGGTGGGACGTTTGTACATAAAAGAGGCATAGAGAAGGTCATTCACGCGTTACAGCACAAAGAAGGCGTGAGAGTGAGAGCGTATTCCTTGCATTCTCTCCCCAGTATAAGAGAGAGAGGGGGGGGAGGAGTGGGGAGGGGCATTTAACCGTATTATTCGGGGAGTATAGTATAAATGGAGCTATTTCCTGTGTAATCTGGTGAGAGAGAGAGAGAGAGAGAGAGAGAGAGAGAGAGAGAGAGAGAGAGAGAGAGAGAAATACCTCATCATCATTTCCTTTATTACATCCAGGGAGAAAACACACTCGGGGTATTTCCTGGATTATATATAAAAAAAGGAAAAAAAAAAAAGAAAGTTAAAAGCGGGGGTAAATTTCCTGTGTATACTGGGAAGAAAGCACACAGAGGGTCATCTCTTGCTTGGTGTCACTAGGAAGGAGGAGAGGGAGGTGGAGGTTCCATTGTCCCTGGAATAGAGCACAAGAGGAGAATGTTCCCTGTAACGCACCACTGCAGTTTAGATAAAAACATTTTCCCCTTTCCACAGTAATTCCTTCAGTTATCATCGTCCTGTTGTAAATCTGGTGATGTTTGTCTCTCAAGAAATATTTCCAAGTCAAGAATAGCGACAAAAGAAAAAAGTATATATTTATAAAACCAAAGAATTTACCGGCACGCACACACACGCACACATACGGCTGAAAGTAAAAACCAATCAATGTCTTGTAATAGCAGTTAAGTGGTCAAGGTTTCAGCACCTGACTAAAGTTCGTGTTCTAAAATAAACTTAATTATTTCCTATTTTTCATTCATGTTACAAGATAGCGTCCATTCTCGAGCCAACCTTATATTAATTATATTTAAACAATGAACAACTATATCCTCATCCCTAATATTCCTCATTAAAGTCTACATACAGTATAAGGGTTTATTATATTACTCTACCTCGACCACCAAATACTTCGACCTGACGATGATATAATAACCCAGCGGCAGAAACACATTAATAAACCTGTAATATAACCTGAGATGTTTATTTTATCACATAGACCAGAGAGCTGTATAAAGTTTTAATATTGATGATGTCTTATGAATGATATAGCTTTGATAAAGCTTAAAGACCTTGAATGTTAAGACGCAGTTATGTCACCATCTTCGTAAATACAGATATTGAAGTTTAAAAAAGAGATCTGGTTCGCATGGTTTTTTTTCTCTAATGATAATACATAATTTTTCAAGTTTTTTATAATTTTGTTTCAACGTGGTTCATTTTAATTCAATCTGTTCAATAGGTCGTGATTCTTCATAGTAATATATAAAGAGATAATTTCACTACGTCGGTGAGGCACAAAAATGCTTCCTTGCCTGAACGCGTCTTTCTGTGGCTGTAGGGAGAACACACTGAGGGCCCTCCTGGTGCGTCAGTCTCCGGGCAAGTTTATCATCATCGTCCCTCTCATATCACCCAGCGACCCTAAAACTCCTCAGGTCACCCCGAAGGGAAGGTCGTGTGAGACAAGGGATCATTTTGTTGAGGTAGTTGTCTCAGCAGTCCTCGTGTCAAGAAGTGCACTCCTCTCTTGGTTTGAGAGAGGAGAGGGTGTGAGGGAAGGAGGGAAGGTGTGGCTGTGTGTATAAATAACACCAAAATAGCTTTGCTAGTGAAGGACATAACTAGATGTTAAGTGGACAGTTTCTAGTACAATTTAAGGATAATGAAGAGGAAAGAAACACACATTATTATGAAGGTCCTGAAGGTGTTAGGTGCTTAGCTTAAAGTACTGGAGTCTGAAGTACATAGCTAGTAATTAAGGAGAAAATTACACAGATGATTTTTAAGTTAAGGCAGGTATGAGCATTCACTTTAGGTGCTGGAAAGGCTAGCAATACTCTGAAGACCAATGCGCAGTGGGTCAACGGGTTCATCACCGCCAACTCCTACCAACTACCGTAAAACTTTGATGGGAAATTCAAGGCGTATATATCCACTCCTCGTTCCTAAAATAAATTAACGTTTGGAAATAAATTTTAACCTCTTTTGAGCGTGAATTGAGTAAAGGAAGAAAACACTTAATAATGAGAAGTCAATAAAGTGTCTGACAAGGAAGATGAAAAAAAAATACTTTGTGGTCTGAGGTCCAGGTTGTATGTATAGTGAATGTGAGTATACACAGACTCGCATGTATACACAGCTTTAAGAAACGTGTGTGTGTGGATGTTGTTGTGTGTGCTGTGGTTATAAGACCATAGTGACTATCTGCTACGTGGTTGGCAGTAAGTACTGTACTGCATCGAGTTGGACAGAGATGGAGACCAAGTTAATCAGTGATTGACGTAGGTACCAACTGTTGTCGTGGGTATGTTGTGATCACGTAGTTATACCTATATATGTTCTCTGTGACGTAGTTAATCGTGGCATTTGGTCGAGGTGCGCAATTCCAGAGGTCATGTATGTCCTTATGAAAAGTGCATAAACACACATGGGTATACATAGGGCTGTGTGTGTGTGTGTGTGTGTGTGTGTGTGTGTGTGTGTGCGTGTGTGTTTCACCAATAGCAGTAGCTACATTGATAAAAACTAGTCAGGCGTAAAGGTTCTGAAAAAGGTCTGTCAAAAACTAACGAAATATCTTAAACATTTCTCCCATTTCGAGAAATTTCCTGACTGCATCGAAAAAATCTCTCTCTCTCTCTCTAGTAAGATTGAAGAAGCTGCATCTTTTATGAGGGATGACCGTAAATGAAG
>NW_024716647.1:0-28650 GCF_018991925.1 Homarus americanus | reverse complement strand
AAATGATAGTGACAGGTATATAGTAAGCTTACTGGGAGGAATGCACTCGATTTATTGCTGGTTATTGATAATTTTTACAATGGTTGGGACTGGGCTGTTCTTATAGCGATCAGTTCGTGCACGTATGGGCTGGATGCGGTTGTGGTGTCGAACAGCAATTCTCGGGCTAGGGATCTCAAGTGGTAGTAGGAGCTGGTGTCGAGGATGGTCTAGAAGCTTCTTACCAAATTTGCAGATCAGGTCGTGGTGATGGTCAGTGAGAGTTGAAAGGGTCAGTGTGTTGAGCGCTTCTTGATATGTGGAGTAGGAAGGGGAGAGAATGATCTTGCATGCCCTCTTTTGCACTTTTTCTAGGTGTTTACGTTGTGTGGCATTTAGGGAGGAAGACCAGGTGGGGGGGAGGTATAGGTGAGCTTGGGAAGTATGAGAATAGCAGGGGCAAACACCTGAGGAGCCTGTGTGTGTGTGTTACGTATGTGTGTGTGTTACATGTGTGTGTGTGTGTGTTACGTATGTGTGTGTGCGTTACATATGTGTGTGTGTTACGTATGTATGTGTGTGCGTTACATATGTGTGTGTGTTACGTATGTCAGGTGGATGGATGATGTTTCTAGTTAGAATAAAGGAACGAAATCAATGACCCAATTATTAGAATGAATCATATGTCAATAAAGGCAGAAATTGCATAACGCCAATGCATAAATCTTCCAGTACAAAAGGTAGTTTGGGACACCTGTCGATACGCTTTTTCTGAGTCACCCACAGAGGCCTTGTCGCCTATCCAGCTGGTCCACGAAACCCGATTTTCAGACCCGTGAACCCGAAGCAGTAAACCCTGATGCATTATTCTGTCCATAAATGCTTCTGATTCATGAGTCTGAATCTCAGGGTTCGTGGTTCAGTAGGAGAGGCGACAGGATTTTTACATAATGTGATGCTTGACTAGTAGGTCATGACGGGACAGACAGACAGACAGACAGACAGACAGACAGACAGGCAGACGGACAGAAGAAAGAGAGAGATAGAAGGAAAGAGTGGAAGAGAGAGAGAGAGAGAGAGAGAGAGAGAGAGAGAGAGAGAGAGAGAGAGAGAGAGAGAGAGAGAGAGAGAGAATAAACAGAGGGAGAGATAAAAGAGTGAGACAAAGACACACACACACACACACTACCACACGACACTTAAGACCTCCCACCAGCGCTGTACTTCCATCACCTCAGTATAGGAAGTGCATGTATCTTCGGTACGCTCTAACCTAACCTAACCTAACCTAACCTAACCCAACCCCAGATAACGTGTAGGTTGGTTCATCATCAGGTGAAATTTTAACTGCAATACCCAATCTTCAGGTGATCTTTAATTAATAACAAAATCATTAAGGTAAAGTTGTACATACAGTAGATAGCGCTGTTGTGGCAGTGATCTAGGAAGAGTTTATTTCCCACAGTGTAAAAAAATATACAGTGAGTAATGAAAGCTTTTGTTGTATACATTTCACACGTTACTATCACCCTCTTGGGAAGCTGTGGCATCATAATTTAAAGCTAACTGACTATTACTCTGACTATTACCCCGTGAGAGTTAATTTGTGTTACTTTATGTTACTTTATGCCCTTGGTGTAACCAGGTAACAGCAGGTAAAACTCTGGTAGTAATATTTTATTCATGCAATCACTTCATGAATTATTGCACATTGATTATATGACGTCCTTGGCAGTCACTGTGATTGATTTGGATTCTAGATATTGAAATTGCAACATAATTCTTATAATGTGTGTATGTGAGAGTATTTGTTGTATTATTTGGGGAGTAAAGTGTATTGTGAACTATGTAAGAGCATCCAGTGAGGGTTTAGAGGTGGATTAGAATAAGCATCAGGAAGTAATGGTTACGACAAGTCCTAAATAGGAACTACAGGAAAGGAAGTTGAGAGTTTAAAAGTGATAGCTCTCTCTCTCTCTCTTATAACACAGGCTAAAAACATAAAAACATAAAAACATAAAAACTCTAGCTGTTAACTAAGCTATAGGAAACAGAAAAAAAAAAAATAACAAATAAAACAATGGGTTAAAAGACAGTACCGTAAAAAAAAGTTCCTCTCGTTCATTTCTGATTAAATAAAAGCTAAAAAATAAAATAAAAGTGGAATTGGAAAACAATGAATTCCACTCATACTGAAGAGATGTAAATGTGAATGTTTAATCCATTTAGCAGAAGAAAAAATAATATTAATAATTACATGTATTCTGCGTTAAGTTATATAATGGTAAGAAAAAACTATTAAAGATTATGTTAAAAAAATTGTTTATATAACTTCAGAATAAATGAGAAATATTGTCTTTCAACTACACCTAAGATAATATATATATATATATATATATATATATATATATATATATATATATATATATATATATATATATATATATATATATATATATATATATGTGTGTGTGTGTGTGTGTGTAATATGTATGAGCATATGTATCCTATCCTGAATTAAAGTACATATAATACATTCTTGTGTATGTATTTATGTAAACAAGTATCTACGTTTAACTTCAAGGTTACATTAGTGTTTATCGTACACGTAACAACATTCTTCGACTCGGGTGTTGTGTATCAAGAACCAATATCTGATTAATGTCTCTTCTATAACCTTATCTGAGATTTTTATATTCTATTTTTCTTTTTCGATTTCTTTTAGGATTTTCGTTAATTATGTTTACAAGGATTTACTGTTTATCTTGTCATTTGTAATTTTTTCTCTCCATCGTTTCACTTTATTTGTTTAGTGAATCATTGCTACGGTGTTAGTGTTTACATTATTACAGTGACGTAGAAGTAATGTATTCTATGTTATTTATTGGGTGTTATTTTCTTTTAAATACGTGTCGTGATCGGGTGGTACAATGTTACTTACGATTTCCTTACGATATACTTATAGTGGTACAGTGTTACTTTACTAATGTCTTACGATATACTTACAGTTCTCCAATGGCACAAAGTTACTTACACGATTTCCTCAATAACAAACCTTGTAATATATTAACAAGTGATTAATTAGCACAGTTCTAATTCTTCTTATTTGCTTCCCAAGATTAATGGTTCTATTTACAGTGATATATTTATACCTTGGCTTCCTCTGCTAATGGTTACCGACCCCCCACCTGGTGAAGCTACTCACAGGTAATGGATGTGAAGTAATGTGTTAACCCCTTCACTACTGGGACGTTACTGTTAATATTTGATTAGGTTAGGGATAGATGATGATTTTATTCAGCTCAAAGAGACTCCCGTACATAAAGGGGTTAAGAAATTATCCTCGCTAATGTAAACAAGAACCTGACCTGACCTGACCTGACCTGACCTGACCTGACCTAACACCGTACTATCTCCACCAAGGACAGCATTAGACCGTGACTATATCTGGTGCGTCTAATCAGGGGAGGTAGAAGAAGGTGATGATAATGAATAAGGAGAAAACACAAGGGAATAAAGAAGAAGAGAAGAAGAAAAAGAAGAAGGAATAAATGAAGAAGATAAATTAAACTCAGAACAGAAAAGAGGAGGAAATAAAAGAAGAAACAAAATATAAAAAATGAAAAAGAAGAAGAAACGGGAAAATAAAGGTGGAAATAAAGCTAAAAAACAGACGAACCAGAAGAAGAACCAATAGAGTAAAAGAACGCCTTTACGTTTCTATTTACGTCGTATAAATGATTTGTGTGACTAGATAACTGTGTGTGATGGCATCGTCAATATCGCCGTTAGTGAAGAATCATACGTCTTTGGGTACGACGCCGACCTCTGAGTGCAGTAGACGGTCCCAGTGAGTACGGTATCTTAAGCTCTAGAGTACTATTTCATTGTACTCAAATAGCCTGATAAATAAAGTATCTAAACCCCTTTAGTACGATGCCAACCCCTGAGTACAGTGGAATAGTCCAATGAGTAAGGATAATTTTAATCCATTGAGTATGATAACTTAATCCATGGGCGATGACTGTGTTAATCCTATGAATATGTAATCTTAACCCAGTAAGTGCTAGATTAATTCATCGTTCTGAAGGGGTTAAGTCATCGTTCTGAAGGGGTTAAGTCATCATCCTCAAGGGGTTAAGTCACCGTTCTTAATAATAATAAAAGTAATAATAATAATATTATAAACGATTTAAACTATTCTTCTTCTTCCACTTGTTTACCTGAGTTATCTTTAGTGACTCTCTTATCTGTTATTCTTTTACATATTTCTTATTTCCTGACACTTATCATGATAATTACTTTAGAGAAAATGTGGCGTGTGTGTGTGTGTGTGTGTGTGTGTGTGTCCAGGACTTTACATCCTCACATAACTCATGTTTGAGGAGGAGGAAGATGAAGAAGAGGAGGAGGAGGAAGAAGAAGAGGACGAAGAGGAGGAAGAAGAGGAGGAGGAGGAAGAGGAGGAGGAGGAAGAGGAGGAGGGACATAAATAACGAGAAGGGAAGTATAAGTGACTGAGTGAGTGACCGTAGACAATACCAACATGATCAAGGGCTCGTATGAGTGACCGCGTACCTCACAAACCGCACTGACCGGACTATCTACACGTGTGAGTGACCAACTGGCCATGGAAGTAGGTGAGTGACTCCTTTAGTCAAGCAGAGGGAGAAGGGGAGGAAGATAAACAGTGATCAACAGCGACAAACTTCATTGGTTCGATAGGTCCTCCTACAGCTATGAGGTCGAGGTTTAATGGCATCTGAAGTGAGCTGTGCTAATTGAGTGTTACTCTTTATTGGCTTTATAACCTGAGTCGGGCTTGTTGCGTACAAGATCCACTCGTATGTGGGTAAAGCTGGTCGCTGATTGGTTCATACACGACCGTGATGTCAACTTGTGTCCGTCCCACTCTCTGGTAAAGTAAGATTTTCTGTTAGGTTAGGTTAGATAGGCTACGATAGGTGTAGGTTGATTAGTTAGTTGGGGTGTGGTGGTCGAGTGGGTACGGCTCTTGTCTCTTGACCTGAGGGTCGCTAGTTCAATCCGTCATCCCACCACACACACACACTCAGCTTTTTTTCTCTCTCTCTCTCTCAGCATAGTTATTTTAGGAGAAATGACTGAGTGTAACTTAAAAAAAAAAATCTAAATTATTTGTGAATATCAGTTCTGAATTTTAACTTGTGTAGCTATGACGTTCTGAACTCACATAGTACCACTAGCAGTTATGGAAATCAATTAATTTTTCTCAAAGGTTTCATGGAACAACTTTTTTTTTCTCGGGTTTATTTAAAAATAATTCCTCGTGATATCTATTTTCACATCAGTTTGTTTCAATTTATTCTGATATATATTCGTATTTATTTTATTTTATTTTATATGCTATTTTTTATTATTTTTATATATATTTTGTCTTCAATTTTTATTCATTCATTTTTTCTCCGTCGGTTATTCACTATTTTTTATTATTTTTTCTTTATTTTTTTTTCTTTCCTGGTTATACATATTTTACATCTAATAATATCCTTCTATTCTCCATTCTTGGTTATTCACGTTATATTTACATTAATTTCCTTCCTTTCTTTCATTTTTTCCTAGTTAAAGACGCGTTTTTTCCCATTTACGTTTATCCAGTAATTTATTCATATCAAAGCTTTTTTTTCCCAATTTGTACTTTTCTTCCTCACAAAACATTCTCAAACTTGTCCCCAGTTCATACAGTTATTTATGTCTGTGTCATCTGTAATTTTCAACACATATTTCTTGCTAGTAAATCGTGAATGTTAAACGTCTTGTCAATTATTTTTTTTGCTTCAGTTAATGGTTTCCTAAAATGTATATATAATATCTATATTTTTTATGGAGTCTTTTCCGTATATTTGGGTCATATACTCTCTCTCTCTCTCTCTCTCTCTCCCTTGGTGAGCGCTAGACAGACGGACCCAGCGACACCTTGAAGTAGTGTTTAACATAGGACTTAATGGAAACAGGAACTAAGTCTTTAGGTACGTTAACATGAAAGGACTAACACCACACATGATGTATGAGTGAGTTGTGAGTGAGTGAGTGAGCGAGCGAGCGAGTGAGTGAGTGACCTAGGTAAGTGATTTTTGCTTTTGGTTCCTTCTAGAAGGTCAATGCTCTGTATATATAAACAAGCACACATACACACACACACACACAAAAGCTTACTTGGCGTGATACGAACGATGGAAATTCCTTTGGCCAACGATACACCACCACTAGCGCCCTGAAGTCCCTCTCCCCCTCTCTAACCCTCTCCCTAGCCCTTTCCCCTCTCTAACCCTCTCCCAAGCCCTCTCCCCTCTCTAACCCTCTCCCCTCTCCCCCATCAGTCTAGTCCTCAATACTAGCCCCTCTTACTTCCTCAGCACTCTCCATAACCCTCTCCAAAACCTCTCTATAAATATGACTTGTCCATCTCTCCATTCTCACTCTAGCCCTTTCCCCAGCCCTTACTCTAACCCCTCTTCTCAGCCCTCACTTTCTCCTGCAGCCCTTCTCTCACTCCTCATTTTACCCCTTTTCCACTGCCCTGTTTCCCCTTCACTCAGCCCTTTCTTTCCCTTATCCCTCTCACTTCCTTTCCTTATCCCTTAACCCAGGTCGCCTCTCTCTCTCTCTCTCTCTCTCTCTCTCTCTCTACAGTTTCTCCAGCCCTTTTCTCCCTTAACCTCTTCGTAGTCTTCTCCTCGCCCTCTCTCTCTTCTTCTTCTTACCAGCTTTATCTTCTCTCAAGCCTTCTCCTCTTCCTCGGTTCTCTCTTCTCCCCCAGTCTTCTCTTCTCCTTTAGCCCTGTCTTCTCCCCAGATTTCTCCAACCTTCTTCTCTTCCAGTCCTGTTTTTGTGCAACCTATTTCCTCCTCCTCTTCCTCTTCTCTTCATCCTCCTCCTCCCCCCCTCCTCCTCTCTCTCCTACTAACTCTCTTTTTACATTATGTTTGCCTCAACCTTCTCTTCATCGTCTTCCCTTCGTTCCTCTCTCTTCCAAACTCACCCAAACGCACCCATACTCTCTAAGCACCAGTCTCTTCCTCTCTCTCACCAACGTACCTTGCTCTCCCAGGCACCCGTTGTACCTACTACATAGTTCTGGCACTTTACAAATGGCACTCCTCGCCCGAAAGGCCACCATGAATCACCAGCAACACCAGGTGACTTTCCACTGGCACTACTGTTTGAACCTGCTTTGTGGGTCTTGCTATCTGGCACTACTGTTTTTGCTCTGTTCGTTGGTTTGTCTGTATGGTGCTTTTGTTAGACCATTGTTGTTACATCACTACTGGCACTATTGTTTTGGTCTGTTCCGTGGGTTGTCTGTATGGTGCTTTTGTTAGACCATTGTTGTTACATCACTACTGGCACTATTGTTTTGGTCTGTTCCGTGGCTTGTCTGTAGGGTGCTTTTGTTAGACCATTGTTGTTACATCACTACTGGCACTATTGTTTTGGTCTGTTCCGTGGGTTGTCTGTATGGTGCTTTTGTTAGACCATTGTTGTTACATCACTACTGGCACTATTGTTTTGGTCTGTTCCGTTAAGGTTTAATCCTTAGCCAGGGTGCTTTTTAATTTAGACCATTGTTGTTACATCACTACTGGCACTATTGTTTTTAAGTCCTGTTCCGTAGCTTGTCTGTGTAAGATTGCTTTGTTAGACCATTGTTGTTACATCACTACTGGCACTATTGTTTTTGGTCTGTTCATTAAGAGTTTGTCTGTAAGTGCCCCAATTGGAGCCATTGTTGGTACATCACTACTGCTTTCTGTGTTTGGTCTGTTCCGTAGGTTGTCTGTATGGTGCTTTTGTTAGACCATTATTTATTTACATCACTACTAGCACTATTGTTTTTTAGTCTGTTCATGGCTTGTCTGTATGGTGCTTTTGTTGGGCCATTGTTTGCATCACTGCTAGCACTATGTTTTGAATACATTTCACGTAGTTGTCTGTGAGAGCTTTGTTAGACCATTGTTGTTACATCACTACTGGCACTATTGTTGGTCTGTTCCGTGGCTTGTCTGTAGGGTGCTTTTGTTAGACCATTGTTGTTACATCACTACTGGCACTATTGTTTTGGTCTGTTCCGTGGCTTGTCTGTATGGTGCTTTTGTTAGACCATTGTTGTTACATCACTACTGGCACTATTGTTTTGGCCTGTTCCGTGGCTTGTCTGTAGGGTGCTTTTGTTAGACCATTCTTGTTACATCACTACTGGCACTATTGTTTTGGTCTGTTCCGTGGCTTGTCTGTAGGGTGCTTTTGTTAGACCATTGTTGTTACATTACTACTGGCACTATTGTTTTGGTCTGTTCCGTGGGTTGTCTGTAGGGTGCTTTTGTTAGACCATTCTTGTTACATCACTACTGGCACTATTGTTTTGGTCTGTTCCGTGGCTTGTCTGTAGGGTGCTTTTGTTAGACCACTGTTGTTACATCACTACTGGCACTATTGTTTTGGTCTGTTCCGTGGCTTGTCTGTATGGTGCTTTTGTTAGACCATTGTTGTTACATCACTACTGGCACTATTGTTTTGGTCTGTTCGTTGGTTTGTCTGTAGGGTGCTTTTGTTAGACCATTGTTGTTACATCACTACTGGCACTATTGTTTTGGTCTTTTCCGTGGCTTGTCTGTATGGTGCTTTTGTTAGACCATTGTTGTTACATCACTACTGGCACTATTGTTTTTTGGTCTGTTCATTAGCTTGTCTGTAGGGTGCTTTTGTTAGACCATTGTTGTTACCATCACCTGGCACTATTGTGTTTTGGTCTGTTCATTAAACCTCTGTAGGGATACTTTGTTAGACCATTGTTGTTACATCACTACTGGCACTATTGTTTTTAGTCTGTTCCGTGGGTTGTCTGTAGTGCTTTTGTTGAACCATTATTGTTATCCACTACTTTATTGTTTTAGTCTGTTCCGTATGTCTGTAGGGTGCTGATTAGACCATTGTTGTTATCACTACTAGCACTATTGTTTTTAGTCTGTTCCGTGATTTGTGTATAGTGCTTTGTTGGAGCCATTGTTGTTACATCCTACTAGCACTATTATTTTAGTGTTAAGTAACTTGTCTGTATGGTGCTTTTGTTAGACCATTGTTGTTACATCACTACTGGCACTATTGTTTTGGTCTGTTCCGTGGCTTGTCTGTAGGGTGCTTTTGTTAGACCATTGTTGTTACATCACTACTGGCACTATTGTTTTGGTCTGTTCCGTGGCTTGTCTGTATGGTGCTTTTGTTAGACCATTGTTGTTACATCACTACTGGCACTATTGTTTTGGTCTGTTCCGTGGGTTGTCTGTATGGTGCTTTTGTTAGGCCACTGTTGCATCATCACTGACACTACTCTCTACAATGGTATAATTTATATTTTGGAAAGAAGAACTTACAGATAATAAGCTTAATCTTCCTGCAAAAGATAACTACAAGAACCCCTAAGTAGAGGAACGATTTGAACATGAGGTCGACATTTCACTGAGACTACTGCATCTTTACATGTCCTTTCCCCCAGGTACGAGGAAAAACACGATGCTAGGATTTGTTCTTTGATAATCCTCGCCGAGAAATGTTTTAGTAACAAGGATTTGGGAGGATTGTCGTAACGCTAATCTCGAGCTTTTGATAGATTTAAGAGTAAAGAATAACCCCTCTAACAGGCCTCGTGTCTAGTCGTTGTTTATTGAGTATTATGTAGATTCTGGTCGTGCGTAGTGAGGGTGGACATCAAACTACAATGGCACATCGACTTGGTTCACTTTCAGCTGACCGTCGCTCCTCTGTTCAAGGTTTTTTTTTATTTTACTGTACTAAACTATACGACGTAACCTAATGCAGCGTTTGACACGAGTTGTACATCATTATGTTCCCTCTATGTAAAGATAAAAGACTTTTTTTATCGGATTATTGCCGACCAGAGGTGTGCTGTGGCTGAGTAGATACAATTCTCGCTTCATATTCCTAGGATTATTGGCTTGCACTTAGTGGATTCCCAGTTCACCCATCTGTGAATTGGTACCTAACTTTGCATCTGGGGAAAGTGGGTGATTTTTAGTATACAGTGCCGGCCATGATGGTTCTTTCGTGCTAAAAAAAAACAGGATTAGTTATTAGTGTGTTGTATCCGTGCTGTTATTTTTACCCCCAGTGAATATTTTGAACATAGAGAGAATAAGACAATAAATGAATATATAAAACACAATACACATATGAAGAAGAATCGTGAGTTCTGTGTTTAGTTCTCTCGTGTGTTCAGAGTCATGTAGCGTAGGAGACCGTCCAGTTGTACCCGGTAAAGTTCCCTTGTAAAGTTTAGGGCAAAGTTAAAAAACATTAAGTTAATAATTATGTTATTTATTTATATTTTACAGTGTTATTATTTATATGATAGTTCTTATTTACAGTCAAGTTTAAATTAAAAAAAAATATATAAAAATGTATATAAATTATCACTTTATCGAAATTTTATCTAAATTACCTGATATATTAATTTATTTATCGCCGGAAGCTTTTAGTTCGGTGGTCTGTGTGTGGGGTTTTTATTTTACCAGTATATCAATTACTAGTGTTTATTCCTACTGTAGCGGCAGAAGTTCATGAGAGACCTTTAATGGCTCAATTTGTCGGCTTATTTGTCTCGTATTTTTCTGTCAATAGTTCAGAATTAGTAGACCGAGTACTTTATATCGATGACTGCACCTTCGACTATGACAATTTATTTTTTTATTATTTTGTTTTCATTTCTTTTTTTGTGTGTGTTTAGTGTCTCTCTCTCTCTCTCTCTCTCTCTCTCTCTCTCTCTCTCTCTCTCTCTCTCTCTCTCTCAATTATTCCACACGTCTCACTCTTAACACTTTACCTCTTCCTTCCCCTCCAACCGTACTTTTCCTTTCACTTCTTTCCTGCTCTCTGCATCCCACACACACACACACATCAACAAGGAACACAACTTCTTATGACAGTTACCCCTTCCAAAAAAAAATATTGTTTTCTTTCTCTAATAGGAGGGCCAACAGGGGAGGAATGGTAGGACAATGGGAGGGAAGGGGTGGGGTAAAGGAAGGGAGGGGTATGAGAGAGAGAGAGGAAGGGAAGGGAAGGGAGTTGGTGCCGTCAGGTTAATCCATCTTTTCAACATTGAATTTTTACAATTTTTTTCCTAACTATTGAAGAGATTTATCGAACAGAGCAATTCAACTCAGTCTGCACCGGAATCAATGATCATTTGCATCTCTTGGCCATCAGACTCCTTCCTTCTACGATAAGTCTTTTTCTTTAGCGATTTTGTTCACTTTTTTGCAAAATGTACAAAAGGCAAAAAGAAAATTAGTTGGAGATGAAGAAATAATTTAGAGTTTGGCTGGTGGCGAGATAGTTCCCCAGACAGACAGACAGACAGACAGACAGACAGACAGACAGACAGACAGGCAGACAGACAAACAGACAGGCAGACAGACTATCAATCAATTCTCTAAAAAGTTATATAAACGTCGAAGAATATCACATCATATCTACAATCCGAATAGAATGAGAAACTTAGCTTAAATACTCCCAAGATCCTATACACAGCATTAATACAGTACACCTCTATGCACAACAGGCAGAATTTACCCTCTCACCTTGCAGCTGGTCACCCTGGGACGAATAGCTTCTCCTTGTTTTGGCTCCTACCCAGCTTGGGACAAGAGAGATATCTTCCTCCTCTAAAACTGAAAGATTTTTTATTTTTATCCGTATGTGGCTTGTCTTGTTGCCTCACACGTACCTAACACAAGGCATATGTTCATAATTTTTGGGTGGAGACTCTCTATGTTGTGTTGTTGTGTTGTGTTGTGTTGTGTTGTGTTGTGTTGTGTTGTGTTGTGTTGTGTTGTGCTGGGGTGAAGTAGAGAGTGAGGTTGTTCCATCACGCTAGGGCGAAGGAGTGAGTGAGGATGCTGTGTTCCATTACACTAGGGTGAAGGAGGTATTAAACCTGGTGCCTCACGATAGGGTGAAGAAGGAATTCCAACTGAGGGTGTTTTGGTCCATGACGCGAGGGTGAAGGAGGGAATAAGGGAAACTTCAGATCGTTAACCGAAACGCTTGGAAAGTAAAGTTTAGAGAAGCGACGACTTTTTTTCGCTTTACTCCATCACTTTAAAAGGATGGAAGGATGAAGGAGATGAGGAACTCGGTCTTCAACTTTAGAGAGGAGGAGGATGAGGAGAAGGAGACGAAGGAAGATGAAAATGAGGAGGATATGCCTTGGAAAAGAGAGGAAGAAAGAGGAAGAGGAGGAGGAAGAGAAGGGGGGAAGGAAGGGAAGGAAGAGGGCAAGTAGGAGGAAGAGGAAGAGGAGAAGAAGAAGAAGATGAAGTAACAGTAGGAGAAAAAACGGAGGAACAGGAGGAGGAGGAAGAAGAAGAAACGAAGGAAGAAGAGAAGAAAAAGAAGAAAAAGAGGAAGAGGAAGAAACAGTAGGAGGAAAAGGGGAGGTAGGAAGAAGAAAAAGAGGAATAGAAACAGGAGGGAAAAATCAGGTAGAAGAGCAGAATAAGCTAGAAGAAGATGAGGAGAAGGAGGAAAGGAGAAATAGGAAAGAAAAGGAGCGTGCTAGTGGGATCTCTCTTGAAGGACACCTGTATCAATATCTCTCTCTCTCTCTCTCTCTCTCTCTCTCTCTCTCGGCGAAATAGGATCGGAATAGGTTCCTTATGAAGTATAATTGATCGGTTCTCCCTATTACTTGGCGGTTTCGAACCTATTGTGAAGTATATATTGATCCTGGGTATTACTTAGTGGAATTGAAGATTTTGGTAAAATATATCGATCGTTTCAGGTTCATTACTCGGCGGAATAAAACCCTTGTGAAATATATCGATCGATTCTGTGTACATCTGTCCACAATTTTTATCAGATCGTCACAAGAATATCGTAAGTTAGGTCATAGGTCAGGGATGGATCATAGGTCAGGGATAGGTCATAGGTCAAACATTAACTTTCTCTTGTGACCATCATGCCACCTTTATGTAAACCTCAAGAGACCACCTCACTCCAGCGACCACCTTACTCCAGCGAACACCTTACTCCAGCTAACACCTCACTCCAGTCACCACCTCACTCCATAGACCACCTCACTCCAGCGACCACCTCACTCCAGCGACCACCTCCAGTATTATATTTTTTGTTGAAGATGAAATTTATATTCTGGCGATATAGAACTGCCTCGAGACACTGACACTGGCACCATAGATGAAAAGAAATGAGGAAAAAAAATATAGTGAACCTTCCGTGAGGTGTTTATTTAATGGGATATTCCTTTTTTTGCCCTAAAATTTTAAAGATTATGGAACTCTACTTGGAACTCAACTACAGTAAAGTGCTTAGTTGCCGGATAGTTTTAATAAGGCTCAAAAAATGAAAAAAAGTCAGAAATAAGACCAGGAACTAAAATAATACTCCACGTGTGATATATTTTTATAATGCTTTTTTAGTATACTTTTTTTTATATCTGGTCTACTAAAAGTGTTTGCAGTGATTTTATATGGTCCTAATGACGTAAAAAAGGTAAATATACCATAATATTATCCTGATTTAAGGGACTCCTCTATCGTTAATTAGGGGGATCGGTGGTAGAAGCGGTACCGTTCTTGCCTCGCAAGCGAGATGTCCCGGGTTCGATTCCCGGGCCGGTGGAAATTGTTTGGACTTACTTCCTAGCCCCCCATTAGTCCCTGTTCACCTAGCAGTAAAGTAGGTACCTGGTGTAAGTCGAAAGTTGCGAATTCGTATTCAGGGACAAGTTGTTGGCGCTTCCAATAACTTGAGGACATAAACCACTGACTCTTCAGGCTTCTACGCCCTTAACTCATGAGACATAAAGGCAAGCATAAACTTAGCATGCTTCCCTGTTGGGCGCTGTAAACGCTTCTGCGCTTCACCTTACACAATGATGTAGGGGAATGCCCAATAAAAAAAAAAAATCGTTAATTACCTCAGTGGAGTCTATTACCTGGAACACCTGAAGATTAATTGTTCCTGTGTAATTAATTAAAGTTGTTAGTTCTGCACAGGTATGGTACTTTACCTAGTAAGAGGAAAGGTGTAGTGGAAAAATTACCTGTCCATAATACTAACCTCTGTAGACGTCTTAGCTAAATGAAACAATAGGAAATTAAATTGCTCGACCACCTGGGCACAGAGGGTATTTAGCTACCTCAACCACCGAGGCACACAAGCTGACGAAGGAACTTAATCACCTGACGGACCTGGAGCATCAAGACTATTTAATTACCTTAAGATAATTACCAGCCATCCTCACCTGGGGTATTAAGGTAATTACCTACCTGGGCTACCTGATCATCTTCCCAGGTACACCGTCTTTATTTACCGACCATCTTATTATAGTGATTTTATTTGTTTTAGTTTTATATCATCTTACTCAAATGACGACCTTACATAGACACGACCTAATTCCAGTGACGACCTTACTTCACTGACGACCTTACTTCACTGACGACCTTACTTCACTGACGACCTTACTTCACTGACGACCTTACTTCACTGACGACCTTACTTCACTGACGACCTTACTTCACTGACGACCTTACTTCACTGACGACCTTCACTGACGACCTTACTTTACTGACGACCTTACTTCACTGACGATGACCTTACTTCACCGATGACCTTATTCTTACTGACGACCCATTTCACTGACATCTCTACCGACGACTCCATTTCACTGACGATTCATTTACCGATTAATCTTAGCTGACGACCTTCACTGACGACCTTACCACTGACGGTCTTCACTGACGACCTTACTTCATCGACGACCTTCACTGACGACGATCTTACTCACTGACGACCTTAAATTCACTGGACGACCTTACTTCACTGACGACCTTACTTCACTGACGACCTTACTTCACTGACGACCTTACTTCACTGACGACCTTACTTCACTGACGACCTTACTTCACTGACGACCTTACTTCACTGACGACCTTACTTGACTGACGACTTTACTTCACTGACGACCTTACTTCACTGACGACCTTACTCAAGTAATCATCTCATTTCAACCCACTGAGGGACGTTTCGTTTTATATTACTGTATATCCAAGCAGTCTATCAAAACACACACACACACACACTCGGTAATACCCCAACAGTCTCTAGATATTCCGTCATCTACCTTTTTTGGTCATGTAATCTCTGGTTTAGTTTTTTTGTGCCGCGGTATCTCCACATTGGTGAGCCCGACGGCGTATACTGCGTCATATAAAAGCCACTCCTACGCTCCTGTCCCAAGCTCCTCTCCCACGCTCCTGTTCCACTCTAGTGTCCCCACGCTCCGTTTCACTCTCTTGTCCCATTCTAATGTCCCACGCTCCTATCTTATGCTCCTCTCCTTCCTCCTCGTCCTCCTCCTTCTCCCCCGTCCTCCCCTTGCCCCCGTCCTCCCCCTGCACCTCCTCTTCTCCCCCTCTTCTTTTTTTCCGCCTACCCCTCCTCCTCCCTCTCTCTTCCCTTAATCCTTCCCCCTCCCTCCATAAAATCGTCTACTTTTCCTCCCCTTTTCCTCCTCCTCCTCCTCTTCCTCCTCCACCTCCTCGCTCTCTTTCTTACCACCCATTTTCCTCCTCCCCTCGGGGCCCTCCTCCTTCCACTCCTCCTTCCAATACCCCTTCCACTGCTCTACCACTCAATTGCTCTCTCGAGTTTACTTCTTTTCTACTCAGCAACAATCCGTCAACTGTGTTCAATTGCCGAGCGTAAATATTGTATCGTGTTGTCTGTTTGTTGACTCCCTTGCTGTCAGTATGTGTGTGTGTGTGTGTAGCTCTCTCATTATATACATTCCATTCGTTTTACAGATATTTGTAATAAATTAATAATATTTTTCTAGTTTTTTTCACGAAAATTCGAAATATCTTTAACTAGGAAAAATTTAATTAGGTGAAATTAATTAACCTATCGATGAATGGGATCAGAACTAAACTAACCTAACCTAATCTAACCAATTTTAGGTTAAGTTAAGTTATTACAAGATCAGGAAGGAAGTTTCAGGAAAAATTAAATAAAGAAAAGCAAGAAATCCCATTCAGTATATACTCAACTTTTCACAGAGTAACGACATTAAACACAAACAGTTGTCGCTAATCAGCAGAAAACTAATTTACCCTTTGAAGCTTAATCCTGCTATTATCACTAAAACTCCTAATATATATAAATATGTCAAGTTAAACCGGAATAATCGTCCAGTAAGCCTATAACCCCACTGTCGTTTTAACCTAATGGGGAAACAATTTTATATTTATTACTATAACTTGAGGGAAATTTGCTCATATATGATAGTGCTTGAGACTAGGTTAGGTTAGGTTAGGTTAGGTTAGGTTAGGTTAAGAATAATGCGTTTTATAATTATATAGTTTATATTACGATTCGCTACAATATCGTCCAGTATATACAACTCTTTTGAGGTAAGGTTTCTGATGTGTGTGTGTGTGTGTGTGTGTGTGTGTGTGTGTGTGTGTGTGTGTGTGTGTGTGTGTGTGTGTGTGTGTGTGTGTGTGTGTGTGTGTGTGTGTGTGTGTGTGTGTGTGTGTGTGTGTGTGTGTGTGTGTGTGTGTGTGTGTGTGTGTGTGTGTGTGTGTGTGTGTGTGTGTGTGTGTGTGTGTGTGTCACCCGATGAGATAATGCCAACAGAAACATCCGTAAACAAAATAACAAAATAAAAAAACCGTCAAAAACAGTGACAAAAATCGAAATAAACAGTAGAAATTGTATAAAAAAAACGTACCATAAAACGAATGAATAACTGTAAATAAAATCCATAAAACAAAACAAAGACAATTTATAAGAGGCACAAATAACTGCTAATGACAGGAAATAGATTTACAACCACAGATAGAGAATGAAGAAGAGAGAGAAAGAAAAAGAAAATCAAGAATGTCAACAGAGGTAAAGGTAACCATGACCCAACTCACTCCTGGTTCGCGTTCACTTAGGTCCGTCGCGTATTCTAGATTCCTATTTCCACCCCAAGTCGAGGACGAGGTGAGAGCGTATTAAAACCCAATACTTCCAGGTACAGTAGAAGACGTTCGAGGGAGGAAGAGAATATTATTTAAAATGACACTATATTTCTTTGATTTAGGGAGAAAATTTATCCCAGTAATCTTCAGAATTTATGAGTGACTTAAAAATGGAAAGAATCGCAAGAAAATTAATTTATTCAGTGTATGTATTTTGACGGTCACCTGCGTTATAATCACTAATTGGGCAATTCTCAGGTAGGTAACACGCCTGAAGCAAAATGGCGAAAACTACTCTTTGTGGGAAGTAAATGGTAGAAAGAATGACTGGGTACAAAAGTATGAGAATAGTATGTTGTCCACCGTGTAATGGTGTTCAGGGTGAAGGGTGTTACCTGATCTCCCACCTGTTGGAGGGTGTCGTGATGGTAATTATTGTGATGAGGAGTGTTGGTTGGGCCAGGTGTGGTTGTGCTATATTTTGATAAATATTTCTCCTTCTTTCGCGTAAGATTTATGGTCCCCGGAGGCCAGTGGACAGGGGTTACAGAGCTTCTTACTCTCCTAGAAATCATTTCATACTAGTACGTCGCAGCGCCTTACAGGACATGCATAAGTGCCCCTTGCTGTTGCTTCAGGTACGACATTACCCACAACCCCGCACAGGTGTAAGTAAGGTGAGGAGGAACCACGAGATCAATATCCCAGGTAAGGTCACGCGAGGCCTCTGGACCCAAGATCACAAGAAAGTTCTGATTCAGGTAAAAGTTGGGGAACAACCATTACAAAAGTTACCAAAGTGACATCAGGTGAGGGGTCGAGATTTAACCACTCGATGTAGGAAGTTTTAGAGGGGAATTATACGAATTAACACTACTTCAGGAGGTACGAATCTGGGACCATAGCACCCAAGACGCAAAGAGCAATTGGACGTTTTTGAGAATATGTTTCCTGTATGTTGTATTAGGGTGGTGGAAGACGTTCAAACTCCTGCAGGTGTAGACAGGTGTTTAAACTAATACTTGTTGATTAATATACAACTATGGTATAATGTTTGGTACGATTGTTGGCCAGTGTAATGATGTTTAAATTGTGATGATGCTATACGTCCGTGCAGGTTTGGGTGTTTTTGTTGGTATGGGGAGTCTGTGTACGTGTAAAAGTCTAAGGTGTTGAGTGGGTCTATGAAGGTGTGGGACTCTGTGTAGGTGTGTGGTTCTTGCAGGTGTGGAAGTCTGTGTACGTGTGTAATGGTGTATGTGACGGTGTGTGGTGTGGAATTAGTATGTGGAGCTGTGTAGGTGTGTGGGTCTATGCAGGTGTGGAAGTCTGTGTAGGTGTGTGTCTGGAGATGTGTGAATGAGTGAGTCAGTGAAGGTAGTTCTCTCTCCTCACCACCAGCACCTCCTCCTGAAGGTCACTGACAGCTGAAGACTCTGTTCCTTGGGTAATTCTCAAGCGTTTATTGGAAGTCAATTGGGCGTAAGAAGACCGCCAGGTGCAATTGACATCCTCCTATCCCCTCTACCCATGCCCCTCCCTCCCTCCTATTTCCTTCGTCCTTTTCCCTTCCCCCACACTTGCTTCTTCCTTCCCCCTTGCTCCTTACCCACTCCTTGCTCCTTACCCCCCTCCTTCGTCTTCCCCCTGCCCCCTTCGCTCCCCTCCTCCTTCCCCCTGCCCCCTTCGCTCCCTCCCCTTCCCCTGCCCCTCTGCCCTCCCCCCTGCCCCTTTGCCCCCTCCCCCCCTGCCCCTTCTGCTCCTCCCCTTTCCCCTGCCCCTCCCTCCCCCTTCTCCCTCCCCCCTTCGCCCCCTCACCTACCCCCCTTAATGCTTCGCTCACACTCCACAATTTTTTTATGTTATCTCGGTAAAGTTTCATGACGACATCTCAGTTCACCAATGTACAATAAAACGCTAATAATAAACATACCGGTATATACCTATTAAAAAAAATAATCGAAATATTTAAAAAAATTAACGTGGTCCCATCCTGAGTTTTTCCTTCACGTTATACAATCAAAATATTATACACACAAAAAAAATATCGAAACTTTCTGACAACTGAGGTAGTTTCATCTTGCATTATTCACAGTCACGTACAGCAACTGGCACCTTTATGCAACATTTGCAAGACCGTCTTTCACTCTCGTCTTTATCAGGATTCCATTTGTGCAGGAGAAATGGGTATTGATGAGTGATTCACGTCTCTCAGATATCGTTCAGGATTTTGCATAGTGATTTTTTTATTTTTTTTTGGTTATTCTTCTCTAAACATTTGTCAAGATGAGATGATGAGGAGGAAGGCAGATGAAAACAGACAGAAGAAGAAGAAGAAGAAGAAGAAGAAGAAGAAGAAGAAGACACTAGAGGAGATAGGCAAAAAAGAAGACAGGCGTAGGAGACGGAAGAAGATAGGGGTAGAAGATGGGAGAATAATAAGACAAATGAAGACGGTAAACAAAGGAGTTGAAAAGAATAGACGAAGAAAAGACGGACGAAGAAAAATGAGACAGACAAAGGAAGAGGAAGATCTAGAAGAAGGAAAAAGAAGACAAACGAACACAAAGACACTCATAAGAAGACAGATAAAGAAGAAGGAATAGAAGGGCAATTAATAGAGAGGAAAAGCATTAGAAGAAAAGTCGAAGGAAGAAAAAGAAATCAAAGAACAGGAGAACAAATAGATGACAAGAAAAAATAAGAAGACGGAGAAGAGAAAGAAGAAGGAAGAATAGAGGGGAAAAAGAAGAAAGAAGAAGAAATTCCTGCCATACCTGAAGACAATCCTCCATCCTTGCAATATATCGTCTTCATCAGCAACAGCGAATGACAGGCAGGAATATGTCAACACAACACAACCAATATCATCAACTGTCCTGATGAAACACCCACTCCTTGACTGTGTTCTTGGCCTTATCGTATTCTAAGACCTCAAACACCAGAGGATAGGATAGGATAGGATAGGATAGGATAGGATAGGATAGGATTGATATATGATAATTATGTGATGTTATGTGATGTGATGTGATGATGTTAACACTGATTTCTCTTCATTTTTAGGTGTTGAAGGACTGGTGTAATTACTAACTTGATACGTGTTTAAAGACCATAGTTGTTGAACCGAACGTGAAGGGGAAATAGACTGATATCCACACACACACACACACACACACAGGTCGAGTGTGTGTGAATATATAACTCACCCACGTACAGCAGATATCAAAGCTTTCAGAGGCCCGTGCATATTCAGTAAATATATATATATAACTACTACATGAGGTTCCACGTTATTCATTCATATATGATTAAAAACCTGATCGACTATGACCAGTTAGAAGTTTAAGAAGGGAATATATTGAAGTTTTCGTTAATCGGCAATTATCCAGATTTAGTGTATCGTTGCGGGAGAGATTTTGCTCAGGCAGATTCATCGATGCTTTTCAAATATCCGAACACCACCGTGAAGTATCCGGATGTTATAGAGCCATTAAGAGCTGAGGGAGAAGAGGGAAGGGAGAGGGGTGAGGGAGAAGGGGGAGAGGAGGGAGGGAGAAGAGGGAGAGAAGAGGGAGAGAGACACCATACATCACCAGGGGTATGTGCCTGTCGCCTCACCCCTCAACTACCTCACATTAATGCTCTCGTAAATTGTTTCAATCGACTAATTTGTGTCTGTTATTATTATTATTCTCTCTCTCTCTCTCATATGCAAGCCCGGAAGAATCAGGTGTTATTCAGAGGGAGTGTCTTGCCGTGTTATGTAGTATAATTATGGCGCACACACACACACACACACACACACACACACACACACACACACACACACACATACATACACACACATACATACACCATAATAGGAGATACATATTATAAATGTTAACCAAAAATAAGGAACATATAGTGATCAAAGCCTCGTCATAATATCAATGGCACTTTGAGTTCGTCCATCAAAGGTAGACCGGCCGGAAAAAAATATGCTTTGGCGGCACATTTTTATGGATGACCATAGTAGATATATATGGAAATTAGTTTGGCTTCATATTTGTAATTCAAGTTGTTGATAATTTTTTCATCTGAATTCGTCCTTTCTAGTCCAATATAGAGTTTTGTGTATCGTTTGAGTGTGTACTGTATATATGTACGTGTATGTATGTGTGTGTGGGTGTATTTTGTATATGCAGTTGTGTATTTCGGAATATGATACAAAGTTACTTCTCTTGACGGTTCATAGCATCAGATTCACAGAAGAAATATACAAAGATTTAGCAAAGGTAGTACACACACACACACACACACACACACACACACACACACACACACTAAAACAAACCAAACACACAAACACAAAAGAAGACAAGCGGTACAACAGAGAGCCAGCGCCCTTATCATAACAATTTATCACCAAACTAACAACAGACAGCTGCCGCCCTTTCCCTCTCTCTCTCTCTCTCTCTCTCTCTCTCTCTCTCTCTCTCTCTCTCTCTACCCCCCTTTCTCCGCCTCTTCCCTCACGGGCGATAATGGCACTGGCCAGCCCATTAATTTATGTCGCCTTGAGTATAATTGCAATATTGACAACCAAGCCTTATGGGCGTTGACTGTGGCCCTCTTTATAGTGTGTGTGTGTGTGTGTGTGTGTGTGTGTGTGTGTGTGTGTATCCTGGCGTGTCCTACTGTATATATCCTGGCGTTTCCTAATGTATATGTCCTGGTGTGTCCTAATGTATGTATCCTGATGTGTCCATATGTATGTATCCCGGTGTGTCCTAATGTAAATATCCTGGTGTGTCCTAATGTATGAATCCTGGTGTGTCCTAGTGTATATATATCCTTGTGTGTCCTACTGTATATATCCTGGTATGTCCTAATGTATGTATCCTCATGTGTCCTAGTGTGTGTATCCTGGTGTGTCCTTATGTATTTATCCTGGTGTCCATATGTATGTATCCTGGTGCAGTCCCAATGTATGTATCCTGGTGTGTCCTAATGTAAATATCCTGGTGTGTCCTAATGTATGTATCCTGATGTGTCCTAATGTATGTATCCTGATGTGTCCATATGTATGTATCCTGGTGTGTCCTAATGTATGTGTCCTGGTGTGTCGTAATGTAAATATCCTCGTGTGTCCTAATGTATGTATCCTGGTGTGTCCTAATGTATGTATCCTGGTGTGTCCTAATGTATTTATCCTGGTGTGTCCATATGTATGTATCCTGGTGTGTCCTAATGTATGTATCCTGGTGTGTCCTAATGTAAATATCCTGGTATGTCCTAATGTATGTATCCTGACAAAGTCCAAATGTATCCTGATGTGTCCATATGTATGTATCCTGTGTGTCCTAATGTATGTATCCTGGTGTGTGTATATGTATGTATCCTGGTGTGTCCTAATGTATGTATCCTGGTGTGTCCTAATGTAAATATCCTGGTGTGTCCTAATGTATGTATCCTGATGTGTCCTAATGTATGTATCCTGATGTGTCCTTATGTATGTATCCTGGTGTGTCCTAATGTATGTATCCTGGTGTGTCCTAATGTATATATCCTCGTGTGTCCTAATGTATGTATCCTGGTGTGTCCTAATGTATGTATCCTGGTGTGTCCTAATGTATATATCCTCGTGTGTCCTAATGTATGTATCCTGGTGTGTCCTAGTGTATATATATCCTTGTGTGTCCTACTGTATATATCCTGGTATGTCCTAATGTATGTATCCTCATGTGTCCTAGTGTGTGTATCCTGGTGTGTCCTTATGTATTTATCCTGGTGTGTCTTAATGTATGTATCTTGGAGTGTCCTATTGTATATATCCTTGTGTGTCCTAATTTATGTATTCTGGAGTGTCCTAACGTGCCCAAACATACCCCAGTAAGTGAACATACTATATATTATATTCTTTGGATCATAATATGTCCTATTTTGATACATTGTATAATATGGCGTGTCCTAATATACCTCAATAACCTGGGCTATATCCTTTTGAATCCTAATACATCCTAACTCGATACTCGTACGACCTAATGATGTATAAACGTGAAACTTGTTATTTAAAACTGGTATAAGTATGTTGTAATGTGATCCTGGGGAGGGGAGGGGTGGGTGAGGTGGGGAGGAGAGGGGGAATAGTCATCCATCATTACCTTCTGCCCCCTTCCCCTTTCCCTCCTAACCCCCACCCAGCACTAACGTTAACAATAGACGCATTTGTTCCTCGTGTAAGAGTAATTTGTCATTCATTACACTGGCTACACTTTAACATGGTCTTAGGGAAACAGGGCTTTTAAACTGGCTATGAAAAAAATACACACGTGGAAACTGAGGAGCTGTGAGAGATGCTGGGATTAGACGTGAGAAAGACCGATTGATGATGCTTGGTGAGAGAGAGAGAGAGAGAGAGAGAGAGAGAGAGCAATTCCTAAACACTTTTCTAACTTCCATCTCCCTCAAGACATGATCGACCTATAAACTTCGCTTATAACTTATATATAAAGACTAAGTTATCCTCTCCCTGACTCTGAATTAATTAAGAGATACATTTAAGTAAAGATTGTGTAGTGATATTGTCTCTCACTCTCGTAGGGTATTATGCTGAAGTTAGGGTTATAATACTGATTTTTTTTAGTATTATGCTCTGATAAGGATCATTATCTCTCAGGATATTCTCAACTATTAGTCTTATTGATGAGATATAATTAAATCATTTAACTAATTATCTAATTTTGCTCTCGGTAACTTAAATTAATTCAGAAGGAAGACTTTGGAGGGATATTGTAAATAGTAAACATTACCTCGACAAGCGGGTGCGACAAATAACACACTGGAATAAAATAGATAATGTACCTAACCTAACCTAACCCAACCCCTTAATTCACCTACTTACTACCTGTACACCCAAGGAGATTCTGTTGTTTGATGAGACCACCTGCAGTATCCTTCACCTTGATCCACACTCGACCTCATTCACATCCTCTATTTCACGCTTTATGCTGGATCATATTACGACCCAAGGATGATGGTCTTGCCGACACACAATGGGAGATGAGACTGTGTTGAGACGGCGAACCCTACAGAGCCAATATGGATATTCTTAGTTCCAGCGGTGAGTTTAGGTGATGGAGATACAGTATGTGTGTGTGTGTGTGTGTGTATTATTTGATATTTAACAACCGTAAAGCCATTCTTAGATAAGCTTTGTGTAGTGACGATCTTTCTAGCAATGATTATTTTGTTTCTGAAGACGTTTTGATCAGTGATGATTTGAACACCAGGTTTTTAATTCATACTGAATATTTACCACTTGCCCGTCACTTAAATATTTTGAGTTTTCTGTTTCATAATGTTTAAACACAATCATAAACATAAATTTTGTATATGCAGTGTTTGTCATTACATAATTGCGATCATCAGGAAATAATTTGTTAACGTGATGGGTTTAATTTTTCTTCTAAATAACGTTTTAATTCCTCAAAACAAATGGTACACTCGCCAAACTATTCTGTTGTCTGTTATGTTTTTCAGCCAGTGTTTAATATTTCACAAGTATAAAACATTCCAAAATATTTTCGTGTCCAATGTTTAAATTTTTCACAATTGAACCTCAACTATTTCGCCTTGACTGATAGTTTACACACAGGATTTAGTTTCGATATATATTAAAGACCTATTCGTTTAACATATGGATATAGATAGAACAAGAGTTAAAATATATAGCTATGAATATTTATCTAACTGACCATTTACAAATATCAAATAGAAATAGCAGTGCAGTTACAGGTCTAGGCAGTAGTATAACACTGTATATGTATATTTTCAGTGTCCAGTGACATAACGAAAACGCAGGTGAATAACAGTGCACCCAGAGCTCTCTTTCCTGGTACAAACAACACTAAAACAAATGACAAACAAGATCCAATCAGTTGATAAAATGGAAACAAACAAAAATTATTTTGGGCCCAGTATAACAGTGAACAAAAAAACATCAACATGGTAACAGTAGTCTTTAATATTTCCTCATTTAATTGACAAAAATATTTCAGTCTAGGAATAGTTTGTAAATAATATATCAAAAGTATATATATATTTGTTCTCTTCGTGTGTAAGATAAACTCCTTTGATGGAAATATGTTTTTTGTTAGCATCTTGATCAAAGTTTTAATATTTTGTTCAGTGTGGTGACTAAAACTAAATACTTAATGTGGATAATTATATAGTTTCAATTTTTATTCTCTCCTAGCTAGAGTTTCAGTGCTAATTTAGGTGCCATTTTGGATTAAGTGAGCCCGTGAGAGGCGTTTTTTGGATCACCAGTCAGGGAAACATTTTTTTGTTTTTCATACCAAACTTAATTATTTTCAAGGTGTTTAGAGCATGACGAGGTAGAATATAGGTGAGGTCTTATGAGTATAGGTGAGGTCTTATGAGTTTAGGTGAGGTCTTATGAGTTTAGGTGAGGTCTTATGAGTATAGATGAGGTCCTATAAAACCTTGTAAGCTCAACCGGAGAAATTTAATATGCCCGAGAAAATACTGAGATCATAATTTAATTCATAATAATAAAGGTAAAAAGCATTATAAAACATTACTGTATCTGTTTATGATGCTTTCACTTCCTACCCTGGAGGTCTTATTATACTGAACCCTCGTGGAGCATTATTTAACCTTATTTAACCTAATAAAATATTCAACAATAATGGTAAAGATGAGTATAATGAGAAAGTCTTATCATCATCATCATCATCATCATCAATCATCATCATTATCATTGTTACTTTTATTACCATTCTTCTTCTTCTTCTTCTTCTTCTTTATTATTTCATCATCAACCCAATTAAAATTCGAACGCCTTAACCTTACACACCGTGGCCCTGGGTTGTGAGGGGGGATTGTTGGCGGAGGGCGGGGGGAGACTCACCCAACACACCCAGCAGGCGCTTCGTAACACCCAACAAGTGACCTTTGGGTGGGGGCAGTTTTCTCTCCAGATCTAGACCAGTGGGCAGTGTTACTCCCCAAAGGTCACCGAGGCAGGAGTGACCTTTGGGGAGTTTTGGGATTATAAATAGTGCTTCTACGCCCTTAACTCATGAGACATAAAGGCAAGCATAAACTTAGCAGGCTTCCCTGTTGGGTGCTGTAAACGCTTCTGCGCTTCACCTTACACAAGGATGTAGGGGGGTGCCCAATAAAAAAAAAGAGTTGTAGAAGGTGGTGGTGGAGGTGGTAGGTTAGTGAAGTCCTGGGTGGTGGTGGTTTGTTGATGAGGGTCTGTTTTTTTATTTTTTTTTGGTTTGTTTGACTGTTTGTATGTATGTTTGTTTGTTTTATAGTTTGTTATATTGTTCGTTTGTTTGTTTTATTGTTTGATTGTTTGTATTGTTTGTTTGATTGTTTGTATGTATGTTTGTTTGTTTTATTGTTTGTATGTATGTTTGTGTGTTTGTTTTATTCTTTGTCTGTTTGTTTTATTGCTTGTGTTTGTTTTTTAGAATGATATTTTTGGTGTCATTTTTGTTTGTGTTGTGTTTTTGCTTGTTTGTTTGTGATGTGTTGTTTGTTAGTGATTGGTGTGTGTGAGAGAGAGAGAGAGAGAGAGAGAGAGAGAGAGAGTATCAATACAATTTTCATACCATATATTTACCAACAACTTTATGTCATAACTTAACAGTAAGTCAGGGACTCTCTCTCTCTCTCTCTCTCTCTCTCTCATGATAAAAAACTGATCGACTTGTACCTGTGGTTCTTGTTTGTGTTTTAATTGTTAATTTAATACAACTTTTTTATCTTATTTCTAATTTCTACTGTTGTTCCAGCCACATGTTGTATTGTTAATAATAATAATAATAATAATAATAATAATAATAATAATAATAATAATAATAATAATAATAATAGAGACGGTAATTATTACAATATGGAGGCAGGAGGAGGAAGAGGGAAGGAATGATGATAGTTGAGAAGATGACAATAGTAGTGATAATGCTGGTTGTGGTAGTGATGGTAATATTATACACGTAACAATAATGGTTGCCCTTCGTGTACGAGGATGGGCGGCCCTAGGGTCACCTAGGCGTGAATTTGTTTAAGGTGTTAGAATCTGTCGCCAACACCGCAACCACACCCTAAGTTAACGAGTTGTATGACCCAGTTTCAAGGAATAATCCGAGAAGACCGGACAACTCGCCAACTGCACTGGCTAACCATTATTCCAGAATAAGATCCGCAAATCGATTAACATCCAGGTTCCCAATTACTGGTAAATAGAAAGCCAAATGGCGTAAAAAAAAAAACCTGCTCATAGTTTCACTCTGTCCGAGAATTGAACACAGTTGCACTCGCTTGCAAGGCAAGTATGTTGACTATTACACCACAGGTTGCCAAAATCACGTTTAGTAAACAAAAAGTTTTTTTTTTTCTAGTGCCGGTCAAGTCCCGACCAGAGGTTAGCTAGTCCCCCGGACAACTGTTTCGGAGCTTGGCAAGCACGTCGTATTGGTATTATCATCTCGACTTAGTTATATGTTACAAAGTCTCTTGTGAGTTTTTCAATGTTTTTTTTATAATATTTACTTATTTTTAGCTAAATGTTAACAAATAAATGACTTAAATAATACTGAAACAAACAAATAAAAGCAGAACTCCACCTAATATATACTGTATGTTACACTCAATAGGGATAATTGGCCATCAGTGATAACTTCTATATATTAATCTTTTCTGGATAGTTTTGACTGGCCATAAACGATCCTGTAGAGCATAAATATACATATAAATGAATACCTTGATAGAAAATGTAACCTAACTTAACCTAACCTATCCTACTTACAGTATAATTTAACCACCATATGACAGTAAACGACGTTTTAACTGGAACACTAAATTTTACCAAAAACGACTTAATCTTGACATCGCACACGAGGTCTGTTCGAGGTCTGTTCTGATTCTTTTCATCTTCAATCAACCCGGGAATTGGCTGTTATAAATCTATGCTGTCAATGCCCCTGTGACCTCTTGTGGGCGTCTTTCTGTGATCAACACACAACTTGATGATGGTAGATGGTGCCAGTTGACTATGTGGTGTTGAGATTCTGGTGGAGACGAAGTGCGTGGCGAAGACTGTTGTAAAATTATTCATAAGGGAGACTTAAATAAATAAATAAAGACAGAAAGAAAGAAAATAAATAAAGAAATAAAAATGCGGTATTTGTATAATCGTGTGTGTGTGTGTGTGTGTGTGTGTGTGTGTGTGTGTGTGTGTGTGAGAATAGTTGGTAGTTTTATCATTCGTAGTTTGTATCAAATGTTGAGTGTCGTTGTAGTGGCTTAACACAGTATTGTCCCGTGATGGTCGGGCCTCGTGTGGTCGTTACCAGCCTCGACTCAACACTAATACCTTTACTGTTTCTTTTTTATTCATATTCACCACAAGTGTATGTTGTTGTTGTTGTTTTTTCAGGTAAAAATTGACAAAACTTTAATATTCAGACCAATAACAATAACATCATTTCAAACTTGCACTACGTTTATTTATTTTTATTTCGGTTCCAAAATATCCGACAACTGCTCAACCACATCACAAAATCATTTCGAGTTCTTTGTAGCGCTCGAGTTTTATCGCATATCAGAA
>NW_024716646.1:0-16021 GCF_018991925.1 Homarus americanus | reverse complement strand
TGGCAGGAAATGAGTAGGGCAGCAATATACAACAACCTATGCATTATGGGGGATTTCAACTTCAGAAATATTGACTGGGACAACATTGTAGGTGACTATGAATCTGAAGACTTCCTAGACGCAGTATAGGACAATTTTTTTAATCAACTAATTACAGAACCTACTAGAGGCGACAATATATTAGACCTAGTATGAACAAATAAAGAAAATATTATCAGAGATATCACAATAGGGGAAGAACTTGGGAACAGTGATCACAGAGAAATCAGGTTTACCCTAAATTTGGAAAGGAAAAATAATGAAAATATGGTCAGAGTCCCAGACTTTCCATCGGCGGATTATGAGGGGTTAAGAAGGTACCTAGGCTTAGTTTAGAGTGTGTTGTATACACAATGTCCCGAGAAAGCAGTCATGATTATAAGAACCAATTTCGTCTTTCACTGCTTTTGAAGGCTATTGACTTAAGGGGAGGGGGGGTGAGAGGCGTGGCCTAGAATGGCGGACAGGTGTAACGCTTGTCATTAATTAATAAAGAGCTTGTAAGCTGGTAAGATTAATTCGTCGAGGAATACATCTCCTTTGTGAGTCAGCTTATTCACAACTTGATAACTCGGTTAAGCGCGATGTTTCCAGAAGTTGCTAACCATGTTAACAAGTTTAGCTAAGACGGTGACTATAGTGAAAGACTTTGGCTCCTCCTCGATAAAAAAAGTCAACTTGTTATCTCAGCGTTCATGTAGAGCGGGGAATCATTAGTTTAGGCACAGCCGGTGTTTCGCATAGTGTATGTGTCTTAATATTGGCATAGTTTATGTGAGTATATGTTTGTTAGCATAGCATGTGTGTCTCAGTGTTGACATGCCGAGTATATCTCAGTTTTGGCATAGCGTGTGTAGTGCATTCCAGAGGCAGGCGAAGATTTACACCCTCAACTGACTGGGTTTTGTGTGTATTCCACTACAACAACGAGCATTGCCCAGCGTGCTTGTTCAGTTTACCTTCATCGCTCTTTAATACGTGGGAACAACACAAGAGGCGGTTTTCTGTACAGTCTTACAACACCAGTGCCGATCAATCCTGTGTCGTCCAGGGCAGAGTTGGATCCTGACATCAATTATACAGACATTCCACTCCACCAATTCTATTTATCTCATTCCACTCTTAAGTAAGGTGGATCAAAGGGTATAGAAATCTAGAAGGGTGAAATAACATTGGTGGAAAGCTAGAGTGGAAACCGACAGGAAAATACCTCCCCCTCCCCACAAAAATATTTAACACACGGGTAGAAAAATCAACACACATTGTATATATCCTGACTTTACACATGTAGTATACCAAGTGAATCTATAACACCCACGGAGATTCACAACACTTCAAACTAAACTATCTTACAAAGCCTAACGTGTCCTTAATTAGATCAGGTTGGGTATAGTGATTCTATTTCCGGGAGTTTATTGTCGCTACATGTGAACGCTGCTTGCATTATAAATTGTCAGAATAAAAAACTATAAAAAAAACCGATACTAAGAAAAAACTGAGTAAATTAATGTTAAAATATCAATCTACCTTACCTACACCACCTCCTTAAGTAGATGGTATATTATCCAGCATGTCCAGGGAATACCCGAGGAACCGACTCTATTCAGAGATAGTGAAGAAAACAAATTAAGTGAGATAGTAGTGACTAGTAACGATGTTAGTAAGCAAATAGACAAACTAAAGCCTAATAAGTCACCTGGTCCCGATGAGATATTTGCCAGAGTATTAAAGGAATGTAAGGAAGAGCTTAGTATGCCCTTAGCAAAGTTGTTTATCATGTCATTAAAAACAGGTGTAGTACCAGAATCCTGGAGGATAGCGAATGTAATACCGATTTTCAAGAAGGGGGATAGATCACTATCCTCTAACTACAGCCCAATCAGTCTAACATCAATAGTAGGCAAATTACTGGAAGCAATCATTTCAAACTCTATTCGAAATCACCTGGAGAAGCACCGATTGATCAATGATTCCCAGCATGGCTTCACAAGCGGACGTTCTTGCCTAACTAAACTATTAACATTCTTTTCATCAGTTTTCGAATCTGTGGACGAGGGGCACAATTATGATGTGGTTTATCTCGACTTTAGCAATGCCTTCGACAGAGTCCCCCACGAAAGACTAATTAGAAAGGTAGAAGCTCATGGCATCAAAGGTGACATCCTTAAATGGATTAGGGCGTGGTTACAGGACAGGAAACAGCGAGTGAGCATTAACGGCACTAAGTCCCATTGGAGCAACGTCACAAGTGGAGTTCCCCAAGGCTCAGTACTTGGACCACTATTATTTTTTATATACATAAACGACATAGATATCGGCATTGACAGCAACATAAGTAAATTTGCTGATGACACTGAAATAGGACGTGTTATCAAATCTGACGAGGACTCGGCAAAACTACAGGAAGATCTAAACAAATTTTTCGAATGGTCTGAAAAATGGCAGAAGAAATTCAACGTCTAAAAATGTAAAGTACTCAGTATAGGAGATGTAAACAGGGAAACCAGATACCAGATGAACAACGATGCCATAGAGAAATCCGACTGCGAGAGAGATTTAGGAGTAATGATAAGTAGGAACCTTAAGCCAAGTAAACAATGTGTTTTTGCTCGTAACAAGGCTAATAAAGTACTTGGGTTCATACAAAGGAGTGTTAGTTACAAGACTAGCGAGGCCATCCTAAAACTGTATCTTGCTCTTGTGAGACCACACCTGGATTACTCAGTTCAGTTCTGGTCACCGTATTACAGAATGGATATAGAATCCTTGGAAAGAATTCAGAGGAGAATGACAAGACTAATCCCGGGCATTAGGAACCTTGAGTATAGAGACAGGTTAAAGCTTCTTAATTTGCACTCCCTTGAGAGACGTAGAGCGAGGGCGACCTGACAGAGGTGTATAAGTGGAAGGCAGGGCTAAACAAAGGTGACATTACAAAGGTACTCAAACTATCCAACCAGGAGCGAACTCGTAACAATGGTTTTAAATTAGACAAATTTAGATTTAGGCGTGAAATAGGTAAACACTGGTTTGGAAACAGAGTATGGATGAATGAAACAAGTTACCAAATATCATCATTAACTCGAATAAGCTGAATTGCTTCAAACATAGGTTGGATGCTCATATGAGCAATAGGGGTTGGGTGTAAACGGGACTGCCCAGTATGGGCCAATAGGCCCGCTGCAGTTTCCTCCATTCTTATGTTCTTATGTATTGTCTAAAATAATACAGTATAATTGGTTATTTTACTTCAATTTTGACTTTGTGTGATAATAGGACATAGTACCATAATAAACCTTTTCTCGAACTGTTAAATAACTCAACAAAAATAATAATAATCCATTCTAAACAACTGATTATCAGACGTAGATGTCATAATTCAGCTCATCATAATTATCCATACACTCTCGTGTATAAATTCCACCATCAAAATTTGTATTGTCGGAAGAAGTTTTACTGTCTGAATGTCTGTCTAATTCTACAAAAACTCTCCGTTAGTATCCGTCTATTTCCTCTGTTACCTCATCACTTAAGAGTATTACAAAATATTACCACTGACTGTAACACCTGATGTGCAATGTGCATACTCATATTTATAATCCTGTGTATTTTGTAACTGAAAGAAAATACAGGTACAGGAATATTTAGTTACTCTTGCGGTATACAAAATCATACATCTATCTATCTATCTATCTATCTACTGTATCTATCTATCTATCTATCTATCTACTGTATTTATCTATTTATATCAATTTTATTAACTCACCTGTACCATTAATCATCAGTATATTTATCTTAATCTTCTTCCCATTTTGATTTATTCCTCTTAACAATGTATGTATCTACACCCACAAACATACCTACTATCCACTCCCAAACACCCACAAACAAACCTACTATCCACTCCCTACACCCACAAACATACCTACTATCCACGCCCTACACCCACAAACATGCCTACTATCCACGCTCTACACCCACAAACATACCTACTATCCACGCTCTACACCCACAAACACACCTACTATCCACGCCCCACACCCACAAACAAACCTACTATCCACGCCCCACACCCACAAACAAACCTACTATCCACGCCCCACACCCACAAACAAACCTACTATCCGCCCTACACCCACAAACAAACTTACTATCCACGCCCTACACTAAACAAACCTACTATCCATGCCCCACCCACAAACGCCTACTATCCGCTACACCCACAAGCAAACCTACTATCCACGCCCTACACCCACAAACAAACCTACTATCCACGCCCTACACCCACAAACAAACCTACTATCCACGCCCTACACCCACAAACAAACCTACTATCCACGCCCTACACCCACAAACAAACCAACTATCCACTCCCTACACCAACAAACAAACCTACTATCCACTCCCTACACCCACAAACAAACCTACCATCCATGCCTCACACCCACAAACAAACCTACTATACACGCCCCACACCCACAAACAAACCTTCTATCCACGCCCTACACCCACAAACAAACCAACTATCCACTCCCTACACCAACAAACAAACCTACTATCCACGCCCTACACCCACAAACAAACCTACTATCCACGCCCTACACCCACAAACAAACCTACTATCCACGCCCCACACCCACAAACAAACCTACTATCCACGTCCCACACCCACAAACAAACCTACTATCCACGCCCCACACCCACAAACAAACCTACTATCCACGCCCTACACCCACATACAAACCTACTATCCATGCCCTACACCCACAAACAAACCTACTATCCACGCCCTACACCCACAAACAAACCTACTATCCACGCCCTACACCCACAAACAAACCTACTATCCACGTTCTACACCCACAAACACACACTACCCACCACCTACACCCACAATAGAGTAAAGGAGGAATACAGAGTGTACTTACTCAGGGTAGCCATACCACTCTGGGTGGTTGATCCTTAGTGCAGCAGGAAAGAGAAAAATTATAAGTGGGTCAGTCTATTCCTCGTGTGATGGATGGAAGGATGGATGGATGGATGGATGGATGGATGGATGGGAGACTGAATGGGAGGATAGATGGGTAGATGGGTGACTGAATGGGATGAGAGATGGGTAGGTGGGTGAATCGGTGGATGGATAAACAGCCAACTGGATGAATGGACATATGGACTTGGATGGCATATTTGGATGTAAAACCCTACGATATGAAGAACATTTTGGACGTATAAACCCATGACAATTAACACCATTTTGGACTTACATCACAGGAAACAGGTAAAACATTTCTGTGATCGTCCTTCAATAATTCCATACGCCAACCTTACCTGCATTTATCTCATTTACAGTATAAAATTTTAGTGTTAATTTCAGCATCGGAATCAATCAATCAATCTCTCTCTCTCTCTCTCTCTCTCTCTCTCTCTCTCTCTCTCTCTCTCTCTCTCTCTCTCTCTCTCTCTCTCTCTCTCTCTCTCTCTCTCTCTCTCTCAAGATGGAAAATTTCATGACGTAAAATCCGATGAAAACTCGACCCTGTTTATACGTGTTGCTTCGAGGTTTTGTTTTCACGTTAACCTCATGTTTCGTTTCGATAAATGACACATATCACAGGAGGTGAACTACAAACTGAACTTTGACCTGACACCAACGACCGACCGACGGAAGATGGGGCTTCGGGTTTAGTCGTATCCCATTTGAGAGTTTTATGAATGTGAAGCCCCGAATTAGTCAACAAACCCTACAGCTCAATTTAGATTCGAACTTGTGCATCTTGTTCTTGAATCAGAACCTTATCTCACACATATATAGGGGTTAGGTTAGGTTGGGTTGGGTTAGGTTGGGTTAGGTTGGGTTGGGTTAGGTTAGATTGGGTTAGGTTAGGTGAGCCGTGTCCATCACAACCAGACAATTATCCCCGTCCACCAGATCTTCCTTTTAACAAATCAGGCCGCACCTCGATTATGCGGTTCAGTTCTGATGCCCCTATTATAGAATGGATATAAATTCACTAGAGTCGGTGCAGCGAAGAATGACAAAAATGATTCCGGGACTTAGAAACCTTCCATATCAGGATAGGTTACAGAAACTTAACTTGCATTCCCTAGAAAGACGAAGAATGCGGGGAGATATGATAGAAGTATTTAAGTGGGTGAAAGGAATCAATAAAAGGGATATAGATAAAGTTCTTATAATATCCGAGCAGGATAGGACTCGGAGCAACGGATTCAAGTTGGATAAGTTTAGGTTTAGGAGGGAGATAGGAAGAAACTGGTTCACAAATAGGGTGGTGGACGAGTGGAACAAGCTTAGCAACTTTGTAGTAAGTGCGGGAACTCTGGAAAGTTTCAAAAGGAGGCTAGATAGATTCATGGATGATAGAGAATGGTAGTAACTCTCGACAGGAGCTGTCATGCACAGGCCAACCGGCCTATTGCAGACTCCTTATTTTCTTACGTTCTTATGTTCTTAAATCCTCAGCTGTTCTTATGTTCTTAAATCCTCAACATAAAAGACAAATTCACCTCCATGTGTTAAAATCTTACTACACTACATTACCGTCACCACTATACCAAACCTGTGTAATATTAACACACTAATACACTATTAAGACATCACCAAATCCATCAATAAACAGTACATCTTCCTTTACACTTGATTAGAAAGAAAAACAGGAAAATATGCCCAGAATCTCAATTTCATTCACTAACATTACGAAAAATTACAAGAGTTAAGAGTCAAAGCAAGATATGTGCTGTACGCAATGTTGATGTTATTTTGTTCGCCATCATTGTGTCCTAAAGTTAATCTGTTTTGTGAAGTATATCCTCGGACTTGGGAACAAATCATCATGTGTACCTTTGAGTATTAAGGTCTTGATCCATTTCCTTGATGTCTACCGTTTGGAACAGGTAACACCACCACAATTGTTTTAACCAAGACGAAAACGGACGAAAAAAAAAAGCTTCTACAAATATCAAGTATTAATTTTCTCTCTTTACAGGATCTAATACTCTTGGAAATGTGTTTAAATTAATCTGATTTGTTTTCATTTATTGTCGATCCTTCATAAGAGGACTTCGTGGATCCCCCGAGCCTAGCCGGCCATTTTGTTTACATTTTTCGGTCGCTCTAAAATACCATTAAAACAATATTGAGTATAAACGTTTGGCTCAACTGATGATCTCAAACATGTCCCAACATTTTTTTGCCTCAACTCCACATTCTGTAACTCATTTAGGTAGATGTCCCTCACTACACATACACTGGACTATGTGTAATGTTGCAGCTAATGTGTTATCAAGATATTGCACATTATAAGTTCATTTGTGGTCATTATTATATCAAACGGAGGAATTTTAAAGAGCTATTACACCACCTGTATCATTAGTTGTCGCCAGGTGAAGGAATGTTTAGGTAGATTATATTTTATTTACTGTAATTAAAGTTTCAATACCTAAGACGTTCCACTATAAGAGTCTTTCAACCTCAGGTAAGGTCTTAAGACTTTCTACTCTAGGTCTTACACCCTGGAGTAGCTGTATCGTCCACTTAGGTAATTTACTCCACAAGGAACTACAAGTTACACCTTGATGTAATACTTCATTTACTGCCAAACTTTATAGGGAAATATTTTTTCACAAAGAATTTCAAGTTACAATTTCACATAATAAGTCACATTACAAACGTTCCTTCGGCTTACAGTTAAACTTTGCAATGTCAAGATATTTTTTTCACTGCAGAGGAAAGTATCCGTCATCATCATCATCACCACACACACACACACACACACACACACACACACACAGACACACGCGCGCAAAGACAAAACTCCTGTATCCAGATTCTCAAAAGTTTATAAATTAAATTCTTCCCTAAAATTAAACAGACAATACATCTATTAATCATAGAGTATGTGAACAATATCGACGCCATATTGGTTACCATCTTTGAGTCATATAATTAGTTAGCTACATAGTGTTAATTATTTAGTTAAATAGGAAAAAATAATCTACTAGCGTGTGTTGTGACCAAAATAAATCAACATTGTATTTACTTTCTCCTCCAGGGGGCACTAAGTCTAGAAAAATGACACAATTGACATCTACATAAAGTGACTGACCAAGGGTAGATATTGGCTACCTTTTGTGTTACTTTGAGGTCGTAAGAACACACAGAGCTGCTCTTAAGGATGTTTACCACAATACACCTCAACCAGTTTCTCATTCACAAAAGTCAAACAATAAATCTGGTTCAAAAGATACACCGTAAATTTTATTAGAATACAATAATCAATTACTGTATTATTGCATTGAGGCGAATAGTCTTATGGTGTTAAGATGTGTTCTTAAGCCACGAAGGTAAACAAAAGGTATTCAATATCTGCCTTGGTTGACGATGATCTGTAGACGTTAGCAAGTCCTCCTCCTCCTGCTCTCGAGTAGGGTAAAGAAGGCCTCACCTGACCAAAATTGTTAATTAAGATAGATTACATGAAGATTAACCCTCCCAGCTTATTTCAACTAATGATTAACCTAACGCTACATGGGAAGTTAAGTTAGGTTAGATTAAGTTAGGTTAGGTTAGGGTAGGGTTGGGTAGGGTAGGGTAGGGTAGGGTAGGGTCAGGTCAGGTCAGGTCAGGTCAGGTCAGGTCAGGCAGTGCCAGTGTAGTTAATCTTGAGGTTAAATAAACTAGAGGCTAATCTTCACATGAGCCACTAAGACACTTTGACGGAGGCGGTTACGTACAAGAGGAAAGCTCTGATAACATATAATGTACAGTGTATACCGTTTAAGTTGCGTCAGCAGCTCTATACACCACTTATTGACCTACTCATTCACTGCCGTAGAAATATTTACTTCTAACAGGTTTCTATATGGTTCCCAGTCATTATAATACGACCTTGTAAAATCAAATGATCTAAATTAAACTAAACTTATCCAAATTAAACTTATTAGCTAACAAATCCTTCTAAAACACGATATATGTAAATCAAAAGTTCTAAATTCAACTTAACTTATCGTAATATAACTATTATAACTAAACCATTTTAATTAAACCTAACCTAAACACCTCAAGTGCCACAAACAGAAGGAAAAAACACCTTTAATATTATCGTGTAAGAAGCCCCTGTAACCCACTAACTCAAGGTAATGCATCTATATCAATCTACCTGCGTCGGAAGCTCTATACGTGACTATGATCGTTACCCACTGCTGGAGAACATTTGTACTTCTATAATTACCCCTGGAGAAACAATGCACCAATTTACGATTTATTTATTTTATTTTTCATTTATTTTTATTCTTGGTCCATACTGTAAACACCGCCCGCTTGTGAGTCCCGTCAGCCATTTTGTTCTAACTTTCGGGGATTCTAAAATAAACTATAAATAAATAAATAAATAAATAAATAAATAAAACAAGCATCTTTTGTTTTTCTAACCCATGAGCTGTGAGTCTTCATTATATACTTCAACATTACTGTAAACTAAGGCTAGAGAGGGTGTGTACAGTACTAGTGGAGCCAAGACGAGAAGGTATTTCAAATCCCTAAAGGGTTTTACAAGTGGAGAGTCTTACAAGTGGAGGGTCTTACAGGTGGAGGGTCTTACAGTGGTCTTACAAGTGGATGGTCTTACAGGTGGAGGATTTTAATAAGGATAAATACAGCAAGTCTTACAGTTGAATCAGCCAAGTCGAGGAAAACTCTTAAGAGTCATGTAACTTCTACCTGATGTTACCTGTAATCAAGCTAAGGTATATGTAAGAAGAATATTATCTCGTTACTATCCATTCCTCTTCCACTATCCTGCGAGGTGGTGTATTAATAGGCACAGATACTCATGATAAAGAAGGAATAAAGAGAAAGACGCAAGATACCTATAAAATGCGACAGAATATACCTACACATGCGTAATCCTAACCCATCCCAACCCAACCCAACCCTATCCTACCCTCAGCTTCACCACAGTACACAAAGTCATTCTTGGTATCAGAGTGACGCATAAACACCCTGTATCGCCGAAGACACATTTGAATCGGATGGTTCGTTGGCGGTTTTATTTCTTCGGTATAAACCAGTGAAGCAATTAGTTCATGGGAACAGCGAGTCAAAATACTTCACATCAGCTTCGTTTACGACCTCCAGCTGATATTTACTTCTGTTGTCTATATCAATCACATTTTATAATGAAAACAAAAATATGGTTAGTTACTTATAAATGAAAATAAATCATACTTAGATACTTAGGAGTGGGGAAAAAAGATACTTAAGATACTTAAAATGAAAACACTCTTTGATACTTAAATTAGGACAAAATAAACGGACATAAAGATTTAACTATGAGCGGTGGATATTACGACATGTACCGGCTATCAATACAGAGGCGCTATTTAGCCGTGAAGTTCTCTCAGAAACCCAACAAGACAATATGTGGTCACGTAAAAATTTCAGGTTAATTTTAACACCATCCGTCATTTTAAACCTTGGCACCTGTAGATTAAGAAAATATATGGTGATATTTTTTCTGATGGGATAAAGGTCGTATTTGTCCAGAGAAGTAAGAGAGGAAAAAAATCACTTGAGAGGCATGACGCACAGAGTGTCTAAGGTGATAAAAGATCATATACTACTATTTGGGTTTTCAAATTAAGTTCATTACATAAAATATCAAGCTCATACAGATTACAAAAGAACAGAATACCATGAGCTCTCTACAGCTATTGTCAGCTGTCAATATGCTGATGTACAGAAGCTACACAATGTTATTGGTGACTGTAATCCCAGGAAAATGATGCTCTTATAAACTTGGTAACTGGAGCTGTAATGCCAGAAAATGCCAAATATGACAATCTATGTGCATATGAAGTTGGAAGACAAAATTATGAAAATTTTGTCAAGGAACGTATTGTTGGTCCATTGGGCATCTGGGAAAAGCTGTCCAAGGTTAATCTACTGTCGTGGAAAGCAGCAAATAAGACTTCAACCATCAAATTGTTATCACAAGTTATAGAACTTAAGCAGGACATACAGTATATGCATCACAGAAGGGCAGCACTGTACATATCAAGTCACCAGACACTGATGTGTTTGGCATATTAAAGCAGCCTCAACTTGGAGAAAATACAAGTATGATAACAGGAACTGGTGAGCGACGACACATTGGGCAGAGAGCCTTACAGGTTTCCATGCCTTCACAGGATCTGACTGCATTGGAAAATTTGTTGGCAAAGGAAAGAAAGCATGTTGGAGCACTTTGATGAAATCTAACACAAAAGTCCTAGATGCATTCAAGATGCTGAGTAGACCAAATGCCCTCCAGCAGACATGTACAGTATATTGGTCTAGAGGAATTTGTATTTAAGCTCTACTGTCCACGAATGACTTTCACTAAACTGTCAAAACTTAGATGGCATCTCTTCAAGATAACGCAGGCAGAAGCTGGAGAACTACCAGCGACTGCAGCAACTCTAAAGTATCATATATTGAGAGGAAGGTATCAAGCTCTTCTGTGGTCTTATGATGCAGACAGTGAAATGCTTTTACAATTAGAGCATGGCTGGAAGATTGACAATGACTGTTTCATACTAGTAATATCAGACCAACCACCAGCTCCAGAAGCAATCACAGAACTTGTTAAATGTGGATGTGGCGTCAGGAAATGTGGATCATTGTCATGTTCATACAGAAAGAATCAGAAAGAATAGCATGACATGCACCGAGATGTGTAACTGTCAAGCAGATGATGAGAAATGCCTAAACAAGGTGAAGGAATCTGTTGTACACAGAAGACTCTGATGACGAGGACTGAAGCAATGTCGTAAATAATAACTTGTGACTTGTATACACATGATGTATAACACTACAAACTTTTAATAAATATAAAACGGTGGTTCTAAGCTTTTCAGATAATGGTAATAAGTATATGTTTAATTCACGTTAAATTGTAATGATATAATACTACATGTTCATAGGTTATTAGTCATGTTTTAAGTTACTTAGGAGTTAATGGTAATACGCCTGTGGTTCATTACGCCGCTCTTTGATAAAACTTCTTTAATGGCATAAAACTTATAATAAACCGTTCAGAAAAAAATACACCACAGTTCCTTAACATAGTTTATAAGGATTATTACGATGTATGGTGTCAAAAATTAACATGAAATTTTTACGGGATTACTTAAGCTCCTACACTAAAACCTGCCGACCTAACCTAACCTTTTTTACCCACCTCCACCTACTTACCTAACCTGACATAATCTAACCAAACCTGACATAATCTAACCTAACCTGACATTATCTAACCTAACCTGATATAATCTAACCTAACCTGACATAATCTAACCTAACCTGACGTAATCTAACCTAACCTGACGTAATCTTACCTAACCTGACATAATCTAACCCAACCTGACATAATCTAACCTAACCTGACATAATCTAACCTAACCTGACATAATTTAACCTAACCTGACATAACATAACCTAACCTGACATAATCTAACCTAACCTGACGTAATCTAACCTTACCTGACATAATCGAACCTAACCTGACATAATCGAACCTAACCTCCCCGTCTGACATAAGCTAACCTAATCAAACCTAACTTTCCCACCTACCGACCGTAACCTATCTACTTATTACCTACCTAACCTAACTTAACTTAATCCAACCTGACGTAATCTAACCTAACCTATTGAAACTTAACTTAACCACCTACCTCATCTAACACCACTTTGTAATCTCTTTGCACTACTGCCTACAGGATGAGTATTGGGGGCACAATAAACTAGCCTCTAACTGGCAAAATTAACAAAACTAACCTAACCTAACCCAACCTGACTTTACCTAACTTGATCTGATCTATCCAACTTAAACATCTTAGAATATATAATAAAGCCGCTAAGTTAATTTAGGCTAAATATGGTTGATTCATATTTCGTTTTGACAGAAATTCCCGGCAAAATAACGTATCTATATTGAGAACCACCGCCATGTTGGTTCCACGTTAACAAGACACGGATACACTACAGAATAACCCACGTTCGTTTAACCTCCATTACTACAGTTTACTTTATAATCTTATCACAATCTTCACTACATCTCACTTCACAATCTTCACTACATCTAACTTCACAATCTTCACTACATCTCACTTCACAATCTTTACCACATCTTACTTCACAATCTTTACCACTTCTTACTTCACAATCTTCACTACATCTCACTTCACAATCTTCGCTACATCTCACTTCATAATCTTCACCACATCTCACTTCACAATCTTCACTACATCTCACTTCACAATCTTCACTACATCTCACTTCACAATCTTCACTACATCTCACTTCACAATCTTCACTACATCTCACTTCACAATCTTCACCACATCTCACTTCACAATCTTCACTACATCTCACTTCACAATCTTCACTACATCTCACTTCACAATCTTCACTACATCTCACTTCACAATCTTCACGACATCTCACTTCATAATCTTCACTACATCTCACTTCACAATCTTCACTACATCTCACTTCACAATCTTCACTACATCTCACTTCACAATCTTCACTACATCTCACTTCACAATCTTCACTACATCCCACTTCACAATCTTCACTACATCTCACTTCACAATCTTCACTACATCTCACTTCACAATCTTCACTACATCTCACTTCACAATCTTCACCACATCTCACTTCACAATCTTCACTGAATCTCACTTCACAATCTTCACCACATCTCACTTCACAGTCTTCACTACATCTCACTTCACAATCTTCACTACATCTCACTTCACAATCTTCACTACATCTCACTTCACAATCTTAACTACATCTCACTTCACAATCTTCACTACATCTCACTTCACAATCTTCACTACATCTCACTTCACAATCTTCACTACATGTCACTTCACAATCTTCACTACATCTCACTTCACAATCTTCACTACATGTCACTTCACAATCTTCACTACATCTCACTTCACAATCTTCACTACATGTCACTTCACAATCTTCACTACATCTCACTTCACAATCTTCACCACATCTCACTTCACAATCTTCACTACATCTCACTTCACAATCTTCACTACACCTCACTTCACAATCTTCACTACATCTCACTTCACAATCTTCACTAACACCATCCTTCATCACTACATATAACATCCATCATCACTACTTATAACACCATCCATCATCATCACTATATATAACACTATCCATCATCACTACATATAACACGATCCATCATCACTACATATAACACCATCCACCATCACTACATATAGAACCATCCATCACGACATATAACACCATCCAACATCACTACATATAACACCAACCATCATCACTACATATAATATCATCCATCATCACTACATATAACTCCATCCATCATCACTACATATGACACCATCCAGCATCACTACATATAACACCACCCATCATCACTACATATAACATCATGCATCATCAGTACATATAACACCATCCATCAACACTACATATAAAACCAACCTATCATCACTACATATAATATCATCCATCATCACTACATATAAAACCATCCAACATCACTACATATAACACCACCCATCATCACTACATATTACATCATCCATCACTACATATAACTCTATCCATCATCACTACATATAACACCATCCAGCATCACTACATATAACACCAACCATCATCACTACATATAACATCATGCATCATCACTACATATAACACCATCCATCATCACTACATATAAAACCATCCTATCATCACTACATATAACATCATGCATCATCACTACATATAACACCATCCATCACTACATATAGAACCATCCTATCATCACTACATATAATATCATCCATCATCACTAAATATAACACCATTCAACATCACTACATATAACACCACCCATCATCACTACATATAACATCATCCATCATCACTACATATAACTCTATCCATCATTACTACATATAACACCATCCAGCATCACTACATATAACACCAACCATCATTACTACATATATCATCATGCATCATCACTATATATAACACCATCCATCATCACTACATATATTACCCTCCTATCATCACTACATATAACACCATCCATCATTACTACATATAACGCCATCCTTCATCACTACATATAACACCATCCATCATCACTACATATTATAACACCATCCATCATCTCTACAAACACCAGTCCTCAATACTATAGTGATAAACAGAGCTTCATTTTGTTGTCAATTTCTTTAAATTCCAACCTTATTAAACTGTAATTCTTTCTGTATGGTCAAATTTTGATTTGACCTCAGTGAGAGAGCTGTTAGTGTCAGTACATCACAATGGTGTTCCGACGCACTGTATCGAAGGTGTCTGAGGTGGAGGTGAAGGCTTGCAAGGATTTCGTTGTAGACTTCGACACCAGCTTTGTGGTGGTTGCAACAAACATCTACCCTGGTGTGGCCCCTACGCAGATTCGACCATTGTTTGAGGAATGTGGACAGATCGACCTATTTGTGATGCCCGCAAAAGACAACAAAAATGAACACTATGGCTTCGCATACATCCGATACTTTGACGAAGCCTCCTGTGATAAGGCTGTTGGACGATTGGATGGTGACAGCATTGGCCGCAGCCGAAAATCAACTAACAAACTGGAAGTTAACTACTACAGTGCCCATGGTACCTTGAACAACCTTGACCGCCAAGCTGCTGAGTTCATTGTTCTATCCAATGTTGCTGACCAACAACCCGCCTCTATCCTTAAGAAGACCAACGTACGCACTACCGTTGCCAAGTCAGTTACCTTCAATTATGACAATTTGGGCGACATCAGGGAGCGCGAAACTTCCACAGCTACTTACACTCTGTCTGTACCTCCCAACCAATGAATCTAACTCAACTGCTGCCATCGAATAAGAAAATGTCACCAATAGTTGTACC
>NW_024716645.1:0-10852 GCF_018991925.1 Homarus americanus | reverse complement strand
GTATAACAAAGTCCCCTAATCGAGTATAACAAAGGCCCCTCATCGAGTATAACAAAGTCCCATAATCGAGAATAAGAAAGTCCCCCCTTCCAATATAACAAAGTCCCCTGATCGAGTATAAGAAAGTCCCCTCATCGAGTATAACAAAGTCCCCTGATCGAGTATAACAAACTCTCCTGGACGAGTATAACAAAGTCCCCTGATCGAGTATAACCAAGTCCCCTGATCGAGTATAACAAAGTCGCTTGAACGATTATAACAAAGTCCCCTATTCGAGTATAACAAAGTCCCCTGATCGAGTATAAAAAATGACCCCTAATTGAGTATAACAAAGTCCCCTCATCGAGTATAACAAAGTCCCCTCATCGAGTATAACAAAGCCCTCTCATTGAGTATAACAAAGTCCCCTGATCGAGGATAACAAAGTCCTTGATCGAGTATAACAAAGTCCCCTGATCGAGAATAACAAAGTCTCCTGATCGAGTATAACAAAGTACACTGATCGAGTATAACGAACGCCTCTGATCGAGTATAACAAATTTCCTGATCGAGTATAACAAAGTCCCCTGATCGAGTATAACTAGGTCCCCTGATCGAGTATAAGAAAGTCCAATGATCGAGAATAACAAAGTACCCTAATCGAGTATAGCAAAGCCCCCTGATCGAGTATAACAAAGTCCCCTGATCGAGTATAAGAAAGTCACCTGATCGAGTATAACAAAAACCCCTGATCGAGTTTAACAAAGGCCCCTAACCGAGTATAACAAACTTCCCTGGTCGAGTATAACAAAGTCCCCTGATCGAGTATAACAAAATCCCCTGATCGAGTATAACAAAGTCCTAGGGAACGATTATAATAAAGGCCCTTGATCGAGTATAACAAGGTTCCCTGATCGAGTATAACAAAGCCCTCATCGAGTATAACAAAGTTCCCTGATCGAGAATAACAAAGTTCCCTCATCGAGCATAACAGTATTCCCTAATCGAGGCTTAACAAAGGCCCCTCATCATAACATAGGCCCTGATCGAGTATACCAAAGACCCCCTCATCGAGTATAACAAAGTCCCCTAATCGAGTATAACAGCGCCCTGATCGAGTATAATAAAGTCCCTGAACGATTATAAATAAAGGCACCTAATCGAGTTTAACAAAGGCCTCTATCGGGTATAAATAAAGGCGCCTGAATGAGTATAAAGGAAGGCCCCTGATGGAGTATAACAAAGTTCCCTGATCGAGTATAACAAAGCCCATTGATCGAGTATAACAAAGTAATTCTCTCATCGAGAATAAGAAAGTCCCCTGATCGAGTATAACAAAGTCCCCTCATCAAGTATAACATAGGCCCCTGATCGAGTATAACAAAGACCCCTGGTCGAGTATAACAAAGTCCCCTGATCGAGTATAACAAAGGCCCCTGATCGAGTATAACAAAGGCCCCTGATCGAGTATAACAAACTTCCCTGGTCGAGTATAACAAAGTCCCCTGATCGAGTATAACAAAGTCCCTGATCGAGTATAACAAAGTCGCCTGAACGATTATAACAAAGTTCCCTATTCGAGAATAATAAAGGCCCGTGATCGAGTATAATAATGGCCCCTAATCGAGTATAACAAATTCCCCTCATCGAATATAACAAAGTTCCCTGATCGAGTATAACAAAGCCCCCCTCATCGAGTATAACAAAGTCCCCTGATCGAGGATAACAAAGTCCTTGATCTAGTATAACAAAGTCCCCTGATCGAGTAAAACAAAGTCTCCTGATCGAGTATAACAAAGTCCCCTGATCGAGTATAACAAAGGACTCTCATCGAGTATAACAAAGGCACCTCATTGAGTATAACAAAGTCCCCTGATCGAGTATAACAAAGTCCCCTGATTGAGAATAAAAAGTCCCCTGATGGAGTATAACAAAGTCCCCTGAACGATTATAACAAAGACCCCTGATCGAGTATAAGAAAGTTCCCTGATCGAGTATAAAAAAGCCACCTGATCGAGTATAACAAAGTCCCCTGATCGAGTATAACAAAAGCCCTGATCGAGGTAAACAAAGGCCCCTAATCGAGTATAACAAACTCCCCTGGTCGAGTATAAAAAAGCCCCCTGATCGAGTATAACAAAGTCCCCTGATCGATTATAACAAAGGCCTCTGATCGAGTATAACAAAGTTCCCTGATCGAGTATAACAAAGCCACCTGATCGAGTATAACAAAGTTCCCTGATCGAGTATAACAAAGGCCCCTGATCGAGTTTAACAGAGGCCCATGATCGAGTATAACAAAGTCCCCTGGTCGAGTATAACAAAGGCCCCTCATCGAGTTTAGCAAAGGCCCCTCATCGAGTATAACAAAGTCCCCTGATCGAGTATAACAAACTCCCCTGGTCGATTATAACAAAGGCCCCTGATCAAGTATAACAAAGCCCCTGATCGAGTATAACAATGCCCCCTCATCGAGTATAACAAAATCCCCTGGTCAAGCATAACAAAGTCCCCTGAACGAGTAGAACAAAGTCCCTTTATCGAGTTTAACAAAGGCCCCTCATCGAGAATATCAAAGGCCTTTGATCGAGTTTAACAAAGGCCCCTATTCGAGTATAACAAAGTCCCTTGATCCTGTATAACAAAGTCCCCTGAACGAGTAAAACACAGTCCCATCATCGAGTATAACAAAGTCCCCTCATCGAATATAACAATGTCCCCTCATCGAGTATAACAAAGTCCCCTGATCGAGTAGAACGAAGTCCCTTCATTGAGTATAACAAAGGCCCTTCATCGAGTATAACAAAGTCCCCTGGTCGAGTGTAACAAAGTCCCCTGATCGAGTATAACAAAGTCCCCTGAACGATTATAACAAAGGCCCCTTATCAAGTATAACAAAGCCCCCTGATTGAGTATAACAAAGACCCTCATAGAGTATAACAAAGTCCCCTGATCGAGTATAACAAAGTCCCCTGATCGGGTATAACAAAAGCCTCTGATCGAGTATAACAAAGTTTCCTGATCGAGTAAAACAAAGCCCCCTGATCGAGTATAACAAAGTCCCCTGATCGAGTATAACAAAGTCCCCTCATCGAGTATAACAAAGTCCCCTGAACGAGTAAAACAAGGCCCTGATCAGAGTATAACAAAGTTCCCTGATCAGGCTAAAACAAAGCCCCTGATCAAGGTATAACAAAGTCCCTGACCGATAATAAAGTCCCTGATCGAGTATAACAGCCCCTCATCATTATAACAAAGTCCTCTAATCCAGTATAACAAAGTTTCTGATCGAGTAAAACAATGCCCTGATCGAGAGTATAACAAAGTCCCCTGATCAGGTATAACAAGTCGCCTGATCGAGTATAACATAGGCCTAATCGAGTTTAACAAAGGCCCATGATCGAGTATAACAAAGTCCCCTGATCGAGTATAACAAAGTCCCCTGATCGAGTATAACAAAGGCACCTAATCGAGTTTAACAAAGGCCCCTCATCGAGTATAACAAAGGCCCCTCATCGAGGATAACAAAGTCCCCTGATCAAGTATAACAAAGTCCCCTGAACGATTATAACAAAGGCCCCTGATCGAGTATAACAAAGTTTCCTAATCGATTAAAACAAAGCCCCCTGATCGAGTATAACAAAGGCCCCTGATCGAGTATAACAAAGTTCCCTGATCGAGTATAACAAAGCCCACTGATCGAGTATAACAAAGTCCCTCTCATCGAGAATAAGAAAGTCCCCTGATCGAGTATAACAAAGCCCCGTCATCAAGTATAACATAGGCCCTGATCGAGTATAACAAAGACCCCTGGTCGAGTATAACAACGTCCCCTGATCGAGTATAACAAAGGCCCCTGATTGAGTATAACAAAGGCCCCTGATCGAGTATAACAAACTCCCCTGGTCGAGTATAACAAAGTCCCCTGATCGAGTATAACAAAGTCCCTGATCGAGTATAACAAAGTCGCCTGAACGATTATAACAAAGTCCCCTATTCGAGAATAACAAAGTCCCCTGATTGAGTATAAAAATGGCCCCTAATCGAGTATAACAAAGTCCCCTCATCGAATATAACAAAGTTCCCTGATCGAGTATAACAAAGCCCCCTCATCGAGTATAACAAAGTCCCCTGATCGAAGGATAACAAAGACCTTGATCTAGTATTTAAAAGTCACCTGATCGAGTATAACAAAGTCTCCTGATCGAGTATAACAAAATCCCATGATCGAGTATAACAAAGGACTTTGATCGAGTATAACAAAGGCCCCTCATTGAGTATAACAAAGTCCCCTGATCGAGTATAACAAAGTCCTCTGATCGAGTATAACAAAGTCCCGTGATTGAGTATAAAAAGTCCCCTGATCGAGTATAACAAAGTCCCCTGAACGAGTGTAACACAGTCCCATCATCGAGTATAACAAAGTCCCCTCATCGAATATAACAATGTCCCCTGACCGAGTATAACAAAGTCCCCTGATCGAGTAGAACGAAGTCCCCTCATCGAGTATAACAAAGGCCCTTCATCGAGTATAACAAAGTCCCCTGGTCGAGTATAAGAAAGTCCCCTGATCGAGTATAAGAAAGTCCCCTGAACGATTATAACAAAGGCCCCTCATCAAGTATAACAAAGCCCCCTAATTGAGTATAACAAAGCCCCCTCATAGAGTATAACAAAGTCCCCTAATCGAGTATAACAAAGTCCCCTAATCGAGTTTAACAAAGGCCCCTCATCGAGAATAACAAAGGCCTTTGATCGAGTTTAACAAAGGCCCCTATTCGAGTATAACAAAGTCCCCTGATCGAGTATAACAAAGTCCCTGAACAGGTATAACACAGTCCCATCATCGAGTATAACAATGTCCTCTCATCGAATATAACAATGTTCCCTGATCGAGTATAACAAAGTCCCCTCATCGAGTATAACAAAGGCCCTTCATCGAGTATAACAAAGTCTCCTAATCGAGTATAACAAAGTCCCCTGATCGAGTATAACAAAGCCCCCTGATCGAGTATAACAAAGCCCCCTGATCGAGTATAACAAAGTACCCTGATCAAGTTTAACAAACCCCCTTAACGTGTATAACAAATTCCTCTAATCGAGTATAACAAAGTCCCCTAATCGGGTATAACAAAGGCCCCTGATCGAGTATAACAAAGTTTCCTGATCGAGTAAAACAAAGCCCCCTGATCGAGTATAACAAAGACCCCTGATCGAGTATAACAAAGTCCTCTGATCGAGTATAACAAAGTCCCCTGAACGATTATAACAAAGGCCCCTGATCGAGTATAACAAAGTTTCCTGATCGAGTAAAACAAAGCCCCCTGATCGAGTATAACAAAGTCCCCTGGTCGAGTATAACAAAGTCCCCTGATCGAGTATAACAAAGGCCCTTTAATCGAGTTTAACAAAGGCCCGTCATCGAGTATAACAAAGGCCCCTCATCGAGTATAACAAAATCCCATGATCGAGTATAACAAAGGACTTTGATCGAGTATAACAAAGGCCCCTCATTGAGTATAACAAAGTCCAGTGATCGAGTATAACAAAGGCCCCTGATTAAGTATAACAAAGCCCCCTGATTGAGTATAACAAAGCCCCCTCATAGAGTATAACAAAGTCCCCTGATCGAGTATAACAAAGTCCCCTCATCGAGTATAAAAAGTCCCCTCATCGAGTATAACAAACTCCCCTGGTCGAGTATAACAAAGTCCCCTGATCGAGTATAACAAAGTCCCCTGATCGAGTATAACAAAGTCGCTTGAACGATTATAACAAAGTCCCCTATTCGAGTATAACAAAGTCCCCTGATCGAGTATAAAAATGGCCCCTAATCGAGTATAACAAAGTCTCCTCATCGAGTATAACAAAGTCCCCTGATCGAGTATAACAAAGCCCCCTCATCGAGTATAATAAAGTCCCCTGATCGAGGATAACAAAGTCCTTGATCGAGTATAACAAAGTCCCCTGATCGAGTAGAACGAAGTCCCCTCATCGAGTATAACAAAGGCCCATCATCGAGTATAACAAAGTCCCCTGGTCGAGTATAACAAAGTCCCCTGATCGAGTATAACAAAGTCCCCTGATCGAGTATAACAAAGTTCCCTGAACAATTATAACAAAGGCCCCTGATCGAGGATAACAAAGACCTTGATCTTGTATAAAAATGTCCCCTGATCGAGTATAACAAAGTCTCCTGATCGAGTATAACAAAATCCCCTGATCGAGTATAACAAAGGACTTTGATCGAGTATAACAAAGACCCCTCATTGAGTATAACAAAGTCCCCTGATCGAGTATAACAAAGTCCCCTGATCGAGTATAAAAAGTCCCCTGAGTATAAAAAGTCCCCTGATCGAGTATAACAAAGTCCCTTGAACGATTATAACAAAGGCCCCTGATCGAGTATAACAAAGTTCCCTGATCGAGTATAACAAAGCCACCTGATCGAGTATAACAAAGTCCCCTGATCGAGTATAACAAAAGCCCTGATCGAGGTTAACAAAGGCCCCTAATCGAGTATAACAAACTCGCCTGGTCGAGTATAAAAAAGCCCCCTGATCGAGTATAACAAAGTCCCCTGATCGATTATAACAAAGGCCCCTGATCGAGTATAACAAAGTTCCCTGATCGAGTATAACAAAGCCCCCTGATCGAGTATAACAAAGTCCCCTGATCGAGAATACAAAGTCCCCTGATCGAGTATAACAAAGGCCCCTGATCGAGTTTAACAGAGGCCCATGATCGAGTAAAACAAAGTCCCCTGGTCGAGTATAACAAAGGCCCCTCATCGAGTTTACAAAGGCCCCTCATCGAGTATAACAAAGTCCCCTGGTCGAGTATAACAAACTCCCCTGGTCGATTATAACAAAGGCCCCTGATCAAGTATAACAAAGCCCCCTGATCGAGTATAACAAAGCCCCCTCATCGAGTATAACAAAATCCCCTGGTCAAGCATAACAAAGTCCCCTGAACGAGTAGAACAAAGTCCCTTTATCGAGTTTAACAAAGGCCCCTCATCGAGAATATCAAAGGCCTTTGATCGAGTTTAACAAAGGCCCCTACTCGAGTATAACAAAGTCCCTTGATCCTGTATAACAAAGTCCCCTGAACGAGTAAAACACAGTCCCATCATCGAGTATAACAAAGTCCCCTCATCGAATATAACAATGTCCCCTCATCGAGTATAACAAAGTCCCCTGATCGAGTAGAACGAAGTCCCTTCATCGAGTATAACAAAGGCCCTTCATCGAGTATAACAAAGTCCCCTGGTCGAGTGTAACAAAGTCCCCTGATCGAGTATAACAAAGTCCCCTCAACGATTATAACAAAGGCCCCTGATCAAGTATAACAAAGCCCCCTGATTGAGTATAACAAAGACCCTCATAGAGTATAACAAAGTCCCCTGATCGAGTATAACAAAGTTTCCTGATCGAGTAAAACAAAGCCCCCTGATCGAGTATAACAACGTCCCCTCATCGTGTATAACAAAGTCCCCTTTTCGAGTATAACAAAGTCCCCTGAACGATTATAACAAAGGCCCCTGATCGAGTATAACAAAGTTTCCTGATCGAGTAAAACAAAGGCCCCTAATCGAGTATAACAAAGTTCCCTGATCGAGTATAACAAAGCCCCCTGATCGAGTATAACAAAGTCCCCCTGACCGATAATAAGAAAGTCCCCTGATCGAGTATAACAAAGCCCCCTCATCAAGTATAAGAAAGTCCCCTGATCGAGTATAACAAAGTTTCCTGATCGAGTAAAACAATGCCCCCTGATCGAGTATAACAAAGTCCCCTGAACGAGTATAACAAAGGACCCTGATCGAGTTTAACAAAGGCCCCTGATCGAGTATAACAAAAGCCCCTGATCGAGTATAACAAAGGCGCCTGAACGAGTATAACAAAGGCCCCAGATCGAGTATAACAAAGTCCCCCTTATCGAGAATAACAAAGTCCCCTGGTCGAGTATAACAAAGCCCCCTCATCAAGTATAACATAGGCCCCTGAACGAGTATAACATTGTCGTCTGGTCGAGTATAACAAAGTCCCCTGATCGAGTATAACAAAGGCCGCTGATCGAGTATAACAAAGTTCCCTAATCGAGTATAACAAAGCCCCCTGATCGAGTATAACAAAGTCCCCCTTATCGAGAATAACAAAGTCCCCTGATCGAGTATAACAAAGTCCCCTGATCGAGTATAACAAAGTTCCCTGATCGAGTATAACAAAGTCCCCTGATCGAGTATAACAAAGCCCACTGGTCGAGTATAACAAAGTCCTTTTGTCGAGTATAACAAAGTCCCATAATCGAGTATAACAAAGGCCCCTTATCGAATATATCAAAGGCCCCTGGTCGAGTATAACAAAAACCCCTGATCGAGTATGAAAAAGCCCCCTGGTCGAGTATAACAAAGCCCCCTGATCGAGTATAACTAAGTGTCCCTAATCGATATAACAAAACCCCCTACTCGAGTATACCAAAGTGCTCTGATCAAGTATAACAAAGTCCCCTGAACGAGTATAACAAAGGCCCCTGATCGAGCTTAACAAAGGCCTCTGATCGAGTATAACAAAGTCCCCTGGTCTAGTATAACAAAGGCCTCTCATCGAGTTTAACAAAGGCCGCTCATCGAGAATAACAAAGTCCCCTGGCCGAGAATAACAAACTCCACTGGTCGAGTATAACAAAGTCCTCTGATCGAGTATAACAAAGTCCCCTGATCGAGTATAACAAAGTCCCCTGATTGAGTATAAAAAGTCCCCTGATCGAGTATAACAAAGTCCCCTGAATGATTATAACAAAGGCCCCTGATCGAGTATAACAAAGTTCCCTGATCGAGTTTAACAAAGCCACCTGATCGAGTATAATAAAGTCCCCTGATCGAGTATAACAAAGTCCACTGATCGAGTATAACAAAAGCCCCTGATCGAGTAGAACAAAGTCCCCTCATCGAGTATAACAAAGGCCCTTCATCGAGTATAACAAAGTCCCCTGGTCGAGTATAACAAAGTCCCCTGATCGAGTATAACAAAGTCCCCTGAACGATTATAACAAAGGCCCATGATCAAGTATAACAAAGCCCCCTAATTGAGTATAACAAAGCCCCCTCATAGAGTATAACAAATTCCCCTGATCGAGTATAACAAAGTCTCCTGATTAGGTATAACAAAGGCCCCGGATGGAGTATAACAAAGTTTCCTGATCGAGTAAAACAAAGCCCCTTGATCGAGTAAAACAAAGCCCCTTGATCGAGTATAACAACGGCCCCTGATCGAGTATACCAAAGTCCCTTGATCGAGCATAACAAAGGCCCCTGGTCGAGTATAACAAAATCCCCTGATCGTGTATAACAGAGTCCCCTGGTCCAGTATGACAAAGTCCCCAGATCGAGTATAAGAAAGTCCCATGATCGAGTATTATTAAGTCCCCTGATTGATTATAAAAAATTCCCCTGATCGAGTATAACAAAGTCCCCTGGTCGAGTATAACAAACTCCCCTGATCGAGTATAACAAAGTCCCCTGATAGAGTATAACAAAGTCCCCTGGTCGAGTATATCAAACTCCCCTGGTCGAGTATAACAAACTCACCTGGTCGAGTATACCAAAGTCCCCTGATCGAGTATAACAAAGTCCCCTGATCAAGTATAACAAAGCCCCCTCATCGAGTATCACAAAGTCCCTTGATCGAGTATAACAACGGCCCCTGATCGAGTATACCAAAGTCCCTTGATCGAGCATAACAAAGGCCCCTTGTCGAGTATAACAAAATCCCCTGATCGTGTATAACAGAGTCCCCTGGTCCAGTATGACAAAGTCCCCAGATCGAGTATAAGAAAGTCCCATGATCGAGTATTATTAAGTCCCCTGATTGATTATAAAAAATTCCCCTGATCGAGTATAACAAAGTCCCCTGTTCGAGTATAACAAAGGTACCTCATCGAGTTTAACAAAGGCCCCTCATCGAGTATAACAAAGTCCCCTGGTCGAGTATAACAAACTCCCCTGGTCGAGTATAACAAAGTCCCCTGATCGAGTATAACAAAGTCCCCTGATCGAGTATAACAAAGTCCCCTAGTCGAGTATAACAAAGGTACCTCATCGAGTTTAACAAAGGCCCCTCATTTAGTATAACAAAGTCCCCTGGCCGAGAATAACAAGCTCCCCTGGTCGAGTATAACAAAGTCCCCTGATCGAGTATAACAAAGTTCCCTGATCGAGTATAACAAAGTCCCCTGACTGAGTATAAAAAGTCCCCTGATCGAGTATAACAAAGTCCCCTGAACGATTATAACAAAGGCCCCTGATCGAGTATAACAAAGTTCCCTGATCGAGTATAACAAAGCCACCTGATCGAGTATAACAAAGTCCCCTGAACGATTATAACAAAAGCCCCTGATCGAGTATAACAAAGTTCCCTGATCGAGTATAACAAAGACCCCTGATCGAGTATAACAAGGTCCCCTGATCGAGAATAACAAAGTCCCCTGATCGAGTATAACAAAGGCCCCTGATCGGGTGTAACAAACTCCCCTGGTCGATTATAACAAAGGCCCCTGATCAAGTATAACAAAGCCCCCTGATCGAGTATAACAAAACCCCCTCATCGAGTATAACAAAATCCCCTGATCAAGTACAACAAAGTCTCCTGAACGAATAGAACAAAGTCCCCTAATCGAGTTTAACAAAGGCCCCTCATCGAGAATATCAAAGGCCTTTGATCGAGTTTAACAAAGGCCCCTATTCGAGTATAACAAAGTCCCCTGATCCTGTATAACAAAGTCCCCTGAACGAGTATAACACAGTCCCATCATCGAGTATAACAAAGTCCCCTCATCGAATATAACAATGTCCCTTGATCGAGTATAACAA
>NW_024716644.1:0-15282 GCF_018991925.1 Homarus americanus | reverse complement strand
TCCTTGTTTCCTCTTTTCTTCTCCCCCTCCAACTCTTTCTCTTCCTTCTCCTCCTTCTATTGCTACTTTTATTACTTTTGCTACCCTCCCTCCTTCTTCTGAGCTTCTTCTTCTTCCTTTTCATCCTCTTCCTACTAATATTTTTCGACTAACCTTCCTCCTCTACTTCACCACCTCCTCTTCCTACTCCCCCTCCCTTTCTTCCTTCTCTTCCTCCTATTCCTCTTCCTCCTCCTCCCTCGTCGTTCCTCTTCCTTGTCCATCTCCTCCTCCTTTTCCTCCTCCTCCTCCCTTTCTTCCTTCTCCTACTCCTCCTCCTCCTCCTCCATGTTCCTCCTCTATGTTTCTCCAGTCATAGAGTCATTTTCCGCCGGTCATGGAGTCTGTTGAACATGAAGTCATAGATAAAGTGAACAATATATCAATGTAGATCTCAATGTTCAAAGCATAATGTCTTAATTCAAGCGATCAACGTCGTTTGTTAATGTAGGTTCAACGTTCAGTATTATAGTTCAAAGATGAATGTGTTTATGTGATATATTATCCATGTTCAGTGTTTTAGACCAAGGGTTGATAATATAATTATCATCTTAATGGCCTGCTATAACAAACTCAGTAAATATAATCCATCACACTAAGTCTTCCAGGAAATTCTCTCTATCCTTGTGAGGAACTTAACAACTCACGATGTAGGAACTATTATAGGTTTTTGTGTTATCAGGCAGGTCTAATGAGTAGGTCGGGTGAGGTAGGTCGGGCTAGGTCGGATGAGTAGGTCGGGTTAGGTAGGTCGAATGAGTAGGTCGGGTTAGGTAGGTCGGGTTAGGTAGGTCGAATGAGTAGGTCGGGTTAGGTAGGTCGAATGAGTAGGTCGGGTTAGGTAGGTGGAATGAGTAGGTCGGGTTAGGTAGGTCGAATGAGTAGGTCGGGTTAGGTAGGTCGAATGAGTAGGTCGGGTTAGGTAGGTCGGATGAGTAGGTCGAGTTAGGTTAGGTCGAATGAGTAGCCAACCTCTTTGGCACCTTATTCTCCTCTAATTCCACCTTAGACGATTCCCTCTCTACCCCTCCTACCCCTGCACCTCCTACTGAACCTATGCACTTTCCTATAATCTCCACTCGCAGGGTTGCCGGTGTGTTATCCAGGTTGGATGTGAGTAAGGCGCATGGATCGGACGGAATACCCCCTCGTGTTCTGGGGGAGTGTGCTGAAGCCTGGCCCCTGTGCTTGCTCGCCTCTTTCGCCTTTGCCTCAAAACCAAAACTTTTCCTTCTTCTTGGAAGCATGCCTTGGTTCAGCCCATCCCGAAGAAGGGTGACCATTCTAATCCCTCTAACTATCGCCCCATTGCCCTAACTTTATCCCTCTCTAAGATTTTCGAAACTATCTTGAACTCCCATTTTCTCCGGCACCTTGAACGCCTTTCTCTTTTGTCGGATCACCAGTATGGCTTTCGCCAGGCAAGATCTACTGGTGATCTGCTCTCCTATTGCACCCATCTTTGGTCATCCTCTCTTAGGGATTATGGGGAAACTTTTGTCGTGGCCCTCGACATCTCCAAAGCATTTGACAGGGTATGGCACAAGTCTTTGCTATCTAAACTTCCCTCTTTTGGTTTCTCTCCCCCACTTTGTTCTCTCATCTCTAGCTTCCTTGAGAATCGATCCATGGCAGTTGTTGTCGAGGGATCGATTTCTCGCTCTTTCTCTACCAATAGTGGCGTCCCACGGGGTTCTGTTCTTTCACCAACTCTTTTTCTTCTTTTTATCAATGATTTACTTCACACTACAACTAATTCTATCCATTCTAACGCCGATGATTCTACTCTTCACTCTTCCTCACATTTTCCCCTTCCTCCTAACTCTCAAACTAGATCTGTTTCTAGAACTGATATCATTACTTCTATCAACGCGGATCTGTGCAGCATCTCTGAATGGGGAGATACAAACTTGGTTAAGTTCAATAGTAACAAAACTCAATATTTACCAATTACACTTTGTAAAGTAGACGATCTCCCACCAATTACATTTCAGGACGCTATCATCCTCCCAAATTCTGAAATAAATATGTTAGGCCTCACCATTTCCTCCAATATGTCCTGGAAATCACACATCCTTAGTATAACTAAAGCTGCCTCCCGAAAGTTGGGAATGCTGTACAGATGCCGCAGCTACTTCACTCCTGAGCAGTTGCTCCAAGTACTGGAGTACTGCTCTCATATCTGGGGTGGCTCTTCTTCTGTCCAACTATTAGATAGGGTGGAGTCAAAGGCATTTCGTCTTATTAACTCTCCTCCTTTAGTCGACAACCTCTCTCCCCTTTCTCTTCGCCGCAATGTTGCTTCACTCTCTCTCTTTTACAGGTACTTTAACGGGCAATGTTCAGGGGATTTGGCATCCTGTGTACCGCCGGTAAGGCCGTGGGTTCGTAACACACGTCTTGCCCGCGGTGCCCACCATTTCTCTGTGGATATCGGTCACACGAGAATAACCCGTTATAGTACCTCCTTCTTTCCTCACACAGCCAAACTGTGGAATGCTTTGCTTTCTTCTGTGTTCCATGCTCTTACAATCTGTCTCACTTTTAAAAGCTGGTTTTCCGGCATCTTCGTGGTGTAGATTAATACAGTATAACCTTTTTTTCTATATTTTCAATTTCTTTCCGTTCTTTTTTTTCGCCCCCCAGGCTCCGTTGTGGGTCGTTTGACCTGTGCCCGGGTTGGCTAATTCCCGTAAAAAAAAAGAAAAAGAAAAAGTGTTAGGTTAGGTCGAATGAGTAGGCCGAGTTAGGTAGGTCAAATGAGTAGGTTTGGTTAGCTTAGGTCGAATGAGTAGGTTGGGTTAGGTAGGTCGAATAAACAGGTCTAATACAATTTTTAGTCAAACAATCCGCTACAGTAAACAGATCGAACTTTCCAACATTTATTTTCCACCTTACAAACCTTCACAAAATCGCCTAACCTGACCTGACCTGACCTGACCTGACCTGACCTAACCTAACCTAACTTAACCTAAAGTGATTAAGAATATATCAGGTCAGGAAAGGAAGAGAGGCGTAGAGTTAGGGGAGATATGATAGAGGTGTTCAAGTGGGTAAGCGGGATTAACAAGGGTAAAATGGAAGATGTTCTGAAGCTCAGTAATAACGAAATAACTAGAACAAATAGCTTTAAATTAGATAAATTCCGATTCAGAAAGGATATAGGCAAGCACTGGTTTGGTAATAGAGTTGTGGATATGTGGAATAGGCTACCGAGTGCTATAGTAGGATCGGGGACGATAGGGAGCTTCAAGACGAAGTTGGATAGGCACATGGAAGTGCCTCCTGCAGTATTCCACTTTCTTATGTTCTTATGATTAGACGAATTAAAAAAAAATACTTGAATATCTTCACATCGTTAGCATAAATTCCTGTTAAAAGTTTTATTACTTTTTCATTTTTTTATAATATTTTTTTTTATTCTTTTATTCACGAGTTAAGAGTATATACAGTAAGGAGATTAACCAATGAGAATTAATCTTCCCAGCTTCAGCCAATGATAATAAATATTTGTCCTAAGTCATAAATCATCAATTCTCTCTCCAAAAATAATTATTTCTGGTAATATCTCTATCATTTCATTATTCATTTTAATTCATTATCCACCTTCGTTCACCAGGTTGTTCCGTAGGCCTATATCACCTTCCCTTATTACCGACGATGACCTCTTGGCCTCCCCTGCACTGTTTCCCGGAGGTTATCTGTGTGACCCATACAAAAAGTTCACGCAGGTGTTGATGGGGTTCACTGCTCACCTTCAGCCCCTACCACTACCCTTACCCCATCCAGACCCCTACCCCCTCTCCAGACCCTCACCACCTTCTCCAGACCCCTACCACCTTCTCTAGACCCCTACCACCATCTCCAGACCCCTACCCACCTCTCCAGACCCTCACCCCCTGTCTAGACCCCCACCACCTTCTCCAGACCCCTACCACCTTCTCTAGACCCTTCCCCCTGTCTAGACCCCTACCACCATCTCCAGACCCCTACCCACCTCTCCAGACCCTCACCCCTGTCTAGACCCCCACCACCTTCTCCAGACCCCACACCTTCTCTAGACCCCTACCCCTGTCTAGACCCCCACCACCTTCTCCAGACCCCTACCACCTTCTCTAGACCCCTACCACCATCTCCAGACCCCTACCCACCTCTCCAGACCCTCACCCCCTGTCTAGACCCCTACCACCTTCTCTAGACCCCTACCCCCTGTCTAGACCCCTACCACCATCTCCAGACCCCTACCACCATCTCCAGTCCCCTCTATCCCCTTCCAGTGATTGTGTTAAGGTCATAACTCCTTGGATATACAGTGATTGTAATGAGAATCTGACCGGGATTAATAATGTAAATACAACCGTGAAAGGCATAGTAGGTTTTAGTCCATTGAAGTCATAGTTTCTACGATTATATTTTAAAACCCTCCTAATTATAATAACTTTTAAGAGAGTATTATCACGTGAAGGAACATCATATATTGTATTAGTGGTAATAATTTTTTGTCGTTACGGGTCAATGTGAGTCTGATCTAAGCTGCTACTGGGTATCTCATACAACACCACGTAGTTAAGTAGGAGCTAATAATTATGTGGCTTTGCTCTATATTCCTCCTATTCTTCATATGGCTATCAACTGGCATTAAAATCCCGAAGGAAAAAAACTATTATTTTTTTTTCTTATATTTTTATCTTCAGCCAAATGTCTCTGTTTTACACCATCTCCTGGACTCTTTAATCTCCTGGGTGGAGGCGGAGGCGAGGTCAAGGTGTGTGTGACCTGGAGGGTGAGGTGTGGGCAATCCTTCACACCTTGAGCTGACGGACGGGGGAGCTGTTGGCTTGTTTACGGACCTCGCCTTATTATCCTGCCGCTAATTCATTCCAATCAATATGCGTGTAAGATAATTGAATTTTGATTTGTTAATGAGTTTTGCTGGTTAGTCCGGGACGTGTTTATGTTAAATATTCCCTCCCTCCCCAACCTTCCTTCCCTCTCCCCTCTTCCCCCCTCCCCGTCTCCCCCTCTTTCTTTTTTCTCTGTCTTATTATTTCTCTTTCTCTTTTCTTTATCTTGTTCATTGTCTGTCTGTCTCTCTGTCGTTGTTTCTCTCTCCTTGTCAACCACATCCTTCACCTTTCTCTTCCTCTCCTTCTTGCCCTTCCTCTCCCTTATCTAGTTTCATCACTCCCCCTCCCACCTTACCCACATCCTTCCTCCTTGTACGTTCACTAGGTTACGCCCTTCCCACTGCTAACTGTGTAGTACTGTAGTATGATGTTGAGAGGAGAGGGGATGGAGGTATCCCTTTTCGCCTTTTTTATTTACTTAATCTTTATCCCTTTTGTCTCTCTCTTCCCTAACCTTTATCCAGCCCTATCGTTCTTTCTTCTTTATCCATATTCCTTCTTTATCTTTAATATTCATCTCGTTATGCTTACTTGTCTCTCAGCGTCTTGAAACTCGTGTGTGTGTGTGTGTGTGTGTGTGTGTGTGTGTGTGTGTTTGTAAAGGTGTTGGGAAAAGGTTATTGGTTTTGCTATGCTCGCTCTCTCTCTCTCTCTCTCTCTCTCTCTCTGTTTATTATCAAGCCCCATCCCCACCCCTGACCTGACTGCTTCTCGGGAATATTGAAACATATCCGCTATGTTTTTTGAGAGGCAATAGATACAGGTTGTTCATCCTGCCAATATTTGTTTATTTTTCTCTCTCTCTCTCCCTATCTCCCTACCTCTCCCCCTCTTTCTCTCCCCTTCCTCCCTCTCTCTCCCTACGTCTGTCCCCCTCCCACGCCCCCCCCCCGTTTGTGAGTGAGGAGTGAGGGAGCAATGCATCAAGAGTTTCACCACTCTTCATAATATGGTTCAGCATATTTGGATAAAACGTATCAGGGAGGGAAAGCCAATCAACGAACGAGATGATTAGAAGGAAGGTTTTTATTGGTTAAAAAAAATTATTTTCTTCGACCTCTCGCAGTACAACATGGATGCTTATCTATATGTTAATGCGTCGAGAAATTAAAAAATGGAATGATTTATCTTACTTATATATGTGTGCGTGTATAGACATAACGCACGCACGCACACAAAGCAATTACATATACAGACACGCACTCACGCAAGCACAGAGACAATCACGGACACAGACGAACACAAACAAGTGGTGATGTAAAAAAATAAACGAAAAGAGAGAACCAGATAAGAGAGACAGAGACGTATAGACAGACAGACGATGACAGGAAGGGGAGACAGAAAGACCAAGAATAAAAACAGGAAACCCAAAGACAGTGAACAAATGAGAGAGAGAGAGAGAGAGAGAGAGAGAGAGAGAGAGAGAGAGAGAGAGAGAGAGAGAGAGAGAGGTGAATAAATAGATAGACAAAGACAGACAGAGAAATATATTGAGAGAGAGAGAGAGAGAGAGAGAGAGAGAGAGAGAGAGAGAGAGAGAGAGAGAGAGAGAGAGAGAGATGAATAAATAGATAGACAAAGACAGACAGAGAAATATATTGAGAGAGAGAGAGAGAGAGAGAGAGAGCTAACGAAGAACGGCAGTAATTACCCAGATATCAATCGACTGTTCTCAAGACGTGTGTGTGTGTGTGTGTGTGTGCCCGAGGTTATACACAGCCTGCAGGGAACAATAGTTAAGGGTGAAGGCGCTAATAACTGCCTTAAACACTCTTGTCATTACGGGTCTTATCTCTGAGGAGGAAGTTAAGAAACGAGGCAAAGATGAAGAAGACTGCCAAGAGATTAAGACGATGATAAAGATGATGTGGAAGGAGATAAAGAGAGAGATGAGTAAACAGGATAATAGTGGATTGATATATTGAGTTCTTGTTCTTGTTCTTCTTCTTCTTCTTGTTCTTGTTCTTGTTCTTGTTCTTGTTCTTCTTCTTGTTCTTCTTCTTCTTCTTGTTCTTGTTCTTGTTCTTGTTCTTGTTCTTGTTCTTCTTCTGTTGTTTATTGTTGGTATTGTTGTTTTATTGTTGTTGTTGTTTTTGAATAGTTGAAGCCAAAAACGATAAGTAATTAACTTGATTAATTTGGATGTAACTATGAAATTGTCTTAATTGATATTTAAGTACGCTTATTTACGTCTCCTGTCATTGATATAAGAGATTTTAAATAATCACACTTAAGAAAGCCACTTAATCACACTTAAAGGCTTCATCAGTCCAAGTCGAGTTGTTTAGTAGTAATCGCACTTGGAATAATTTATCTTTTCATTCCAAGTGTCTTAAGTAATCGCACTTTAGGACATTATCCACAAAATCCACAGATCTTAAGTAATTGCACTTAACACTACATGTGGTCCAAGTGTTAAGTAATTGCACTTACGATCTCGACACTTTTAAATAATCCTCACTTAAGGGATAATTACACTTGAAAATCATTCTACTTAAGATTTTAAGTCGTTAGGGATAAGGCACTCAAGTCATCATACTCAACACCTCAGTCATCGTTCTCAGTGTCTTAAGTCATCATACTCAACACCTTAGTCATCGTTCTCAGTGTCTTAAGTCATCATACCCAACACCTTAGTCATCGTTCTCAGTGTCTTAAGTCATCATACCCAACACCTTAGTCATCGTTCTCACTGTCTTAAGTCATCATACTCAACACCTTAGTCATCGTTCTCACTGTCTTAAGTCATCATACTCAACACCTTAGTCATCGTTCTCAGTGTCTTAAGTCATCATACTCAACACCTTAGTCATCGTTCTCAGTGTCTTAAGTCATCATACCAACACCTTAGTCATCGTTCTCAGTGTCTTAAGTCATCATACCCAACACCTTAGTCATCGTTCTCAGTGTCTTAAGTCATCATACGCAACACCTTAGTCATCGTTCTCAGTGTCTTAAGTCATCATACGCAACACCTTAGTCATCGTTCTCAGTGTCTTAAGTCATCATACTCAACACCTTAGTCATCGTTCTCAGTGTCTTAAGTCATCATACCCAACACCTTAGTCATCGTTCTCAGTGTCTTAAGTCATCATACCTCAACACCTTAGTCATCGTTCTCAGTGTCTTAAGTCATCATACCCAACACCTTAGTCATCGTTCTCAGTGTCTTAAGTCATCATACCAACACCTTAGTCATCGTTCTCAGTGTCTTAAGTCATCATACCCAACACCTTAGTCATCGTTCTCAGTGTCTTAAGTCATCATACCCAACACCTTAGTCATCGTTCTCAGTGTCTTAAGTCATCATACCCAACACCTTAGTCATCGTTCTCAGTGTCTTAAGTCATCATACCCAACACCTTAGTCATCGTTCTCAGTGTCTTAAGTCATCATACCCAACACCTTAGTCATCGTTCTCAGTGTCTTAAGTCATCATACCAACACCTTAGTCATCGTTCTCAGTGTCTTAAGTCATCATACCAACACCTTAGTCATCGTTCTCAGTGTCTTAAGTCATCATACCCAACACCTTAGTCATCGTTCTCAGTGTCTTAAGTCATCATACCCAACACCTTAGTCATCGTTCTCAGTGTCTTAAGTCATCATACCCAACACCTTAGTCATCGTTCTCAGTGTCTTAAGTCATCATACCCAACACCTTAGTCATCGTTCTCAGTGTCTTAAGTCATCATACCCAACACCTTAGTCATCGTTCTCAGTGTCTTAAGTCATCATACCCAACACCTTAGTCATCGTTCTCAGTGTCTTAAGTCATCATACCCAACACCTTAGTCATCGTTCTCAGTGTCTTAAGTCATCATACGCAAACTCGTAATGGTAGTTTTTTCCCCCGTAATCTAACCTGAGCTCATTTCATATCATTACACTTAGGTTTAATGGGTCGCAATTCAAATTGTTGTTCTGGCTGTGGGTCGCAGTAAAAAACGTTTGAAAAACATTGTTCTAATATGTATGAGAATATATTCGTCGCTGTCACTAATATTTACGTGTATTTATCCACATATATTCTTATCACCCAGACGTACGTGATAGGTGGAGTGAAGGACAATGGTATATTATTATGTGGGGCTGGCAACAAGTCGGTCTAATGTGTATTGAGAGAAGAAGAGGCGATATTTGATGACAAGTGTCGTGAGTGTGTAGGGGGTGTGTGGGGGAGTGTTATTGTGTGGGCAGTGTTGTGGGTGAAGAATTGATGTGAGGGAGTGTTGGTGTGCGGGAGGAAGGGTAAACGGTAAAAGGCATTACTTCACTGAGAGACTGGTGGTAACTTGGCATCAGTAGATAAGCATAAAATAATAAACATAAAATCCTTTAAACAAAGAAAACACAGATAAACACCGAAGATAAGAGAAGATAAGAAAAACAAAAGTAATAAGAGTAAAATATTCAAATTTGGGTAAGATAATAAGATAAGTGACTGCTGGACAGGACCATAAGACATGGTACCTTGTGGGGGTCTAGTTAGGAGTTTATTTTTACAGCATAACATAGTGGTCCAGGTTCCAGGTCATAGTTATTTATTTTAGTTGAGTAAATTTTCTCGGGATATGAAGGATAAAAATGGTGTTTGTGTGTGTGTGTGTGTGTTATAATCTTAAAGCGTTCACGTATATGTAAAAGCTTGTAAACCCGGACCATTACGCTCACCATCACCATTAAAACTCACCATCACCTCTTCTCTTATATCTCACCATCATTCCTTTTAGCTATCTTTTTTATCATTACTTCTTCATTCATACTTCAGTGGTGCACCAGTAACCCTTCACCAGCATCGGTCCTCTAGTGAATAGTTCCTCTAGTCACCTCACCATCATTTCACCATAATATCACCATTCTCATCGTTACCTCACTGTGGCCTTCCCAAGAACTTCACTATCTCTTTTACTATCACCATCACCTCACCATTACTTCACCATAACACCAGGGTCCGTTGCTACCCACACGATGACGTCACCATCTGCAACGAGGACAATTTTTCTACTCCATGTCCGGTGCTTCTGGCTCGTGTGAGTAACCATAGTGTAGGTGTAGACAGCGGTGGTGAGAGAAAATAGTGTAGGCCTCTCCATTGTGGGTGAGAGACACTCATAATATTTAAAGTGTTTACCATGGAAGCTGTGACCCCCCCCCCTAGTTCGCCAGGCCACCGCCAGGGGGACATTAATCAACATTCCAGAAGTTGTATTTATGTTACATGTGGTATTTTTGCAGTTTTTCTTCAATAATTGATTTATTTTCGCAGTTCTTAACGTGATTTTAAACTCAAATAGCAGAGTTACCGTTTCGCTGTTGTTTATAACTGTTTGGTATTCTTTTGTATGTGTTTTGGTACAGGTTCTTGCAAAATGTCTTCATGATTCACGACACTCACACACACGACAGTCAAACACGCACACACAAGTGTATCTTGAGTTAGTAGCCAAGATTGGCTGTAAAAGGGCCACACACAGCTTCAATACAATTGTAACTCTGCTATTGGAGTATAAATTCATACAAATCCTGAGAAAAACTACGAAAATATATGAATTATTAAAGAAAAACAACAAAACCACCTTCACAAAAGCCGACAGTAGGTGATTGGTGCTTTGGTAGAGTTAGTTTGTCTAACTGTCTCTGTCCGTCTGTCTCTCAGTCTCTGTCTGTCTTTGTATCTCTGTTTGTCTGTCCGTCAGTCTGTCTCTGTCTGCCAGTCTATTTTTACAATGTCTGTCACTGTCTGTCTGTGTCTGTGTTTGTCTCGTTCTGTCTCAGCCTCTCTGTCTCAGCCTCTCTGTCTTTCCACTGTGTCGGTCACTGGCTGTCTGTTCTGTCTCTCTATCTGTCTGTCTGTTTTTTGTTGAAAGGAGTTGTTGAGTTAGGTTGTTTTTATTGAGAGGGTTGTCGCTGAGGTTGGGTATAGAGAATTGTAAGTATTTCTGTGCGGCTTTGTCTGGGGGGGGGGTGTTGCTGTGTTTGGAGGTTGGTTGGTATTTTATCTCATTGTATTTATTTATTATTTTATTTTATTTTTTATTTTTTTATTTATTAATTAATTTATTTATTTTTGTTTTGTTAATTATTTATTTATTTTTTGTTGGGGGGCGGGGGGTGGGGGGGCGGTGGTCGGGTATGTTGATTTATAGGATAGGATTCCTTAGGGAGGATTTGTAGACAGACAGACAAACAGAGACAGTTAGAAAAACAGACAGACGGACGGACACAGACAGACAGACATTAAACAGACAGACACACAGAAATAGACAGAAACCGTCAGACAAACGGACAAACACACCGAAAGACACAGACAGAAAGACATACAGACAGACAAACAGACGAGCGGAGACAGACAGACAGTCAGAGGCAGACAGGGAGAGACAGACAATCTTGGCTACTAACTCAAGATAAAGAAGGAATCGCCGTAAATAAGAAGGTCCGGCGCTCTTCTCAGGCTCGACCGCTGTCACCCAAACTGAAATAGACAACTGTCCCTTGACTCACCACGTAACCATAACGTATCTGATTGAGTTGTTAAGCAACAGGAACACTTTGGTAAAAGAAGAAATAATAACAACTTGTAGGAATCTCTGTCTGTCTGTTGGTCTCTGTGTCCGTTTCTTTCTGTCTGCCTGTCTGTCTGTTTGTCGCAGACACAAGCAGACAACTGACAGACAGACAGACGGAGAAATAGGGGGACAGACAGAAACAGAGACGGCGACATAGACTAACATATAGACGAAAGAGACAGACAGACAGAAAAACAGAGGCAGAAAATCAGAAAGACAGACAGATCGATATTGTGAGACAGACTGGCAGAAACAGTCAGACACAGAGACACAGATAGATGGGGGATGGGGGGATTCCACACCCTTCCCAGTCGGTGGGTCCTGATACCTTCCGTTGCCAACTACCGGATGGTGCCATTCTCCACCTCCCAGGATGGGTGTGGATGGGGGATGGGGGGATTCCACACCCTTCCCAGTCGGTGGGTCCTGATACCTTCCGTTGCCAACTACCGGATGGTGCCATTCTCCACCTCCCAGGATGGGTGTGGATGGGGGATGGGGGGATTCCACACCCTTCCCAGTCGGTGGGTCCTGATACCTTACCGTACACCACCTACACCAACATACCCCATACTACAGTACCCACTACACCCCCACTACACCACCATACCCAACACTACACCACCCTACACACACACTTCCCAGTCGGTGGGTCCTGATACCTTACCATACACCACCCTACACCACCATACCCCATACTACACCACCCACTACACCCTCACTGCACCACCATACCCCACTACACCACCCACTACACCACCCTACACACACACTTCCCAGTCGGTGGGTCCTGATACCTTACCGTACACCACCCTACACCACCATACCCCATACTACACGACCCACTACACCCTCACTACACCACCATACCCCACATTACACCACCCACTACACCACCCTACACACACACTTCCAAGTCGGTGGGTCCTGATACCTTACCGTACACCACCCTACACCACCATACCCCATGCTACACGACCCACTACACCCTCACTACACCACCATACCCCACACTACACCACCCACTACACCACCCTACACACACACTTCCCAGTCGGTGGGTCCTGATACCTTACCGTACACCACCCTACACCACCATACCCCATACTACACCACCATACCCCATACTACACCCTGGGAAGGATGTGGATTCCCTCTCCTCATCCCCCGCTCCCCATCATCCCTCTCACCCCACCCACCCCTTCATCCTCTCACCCTTCCCAGTCGGTGGTTCTTGGTACCTCCCAGGATGGGTGAGAGGATGATGGGTGTGGGTGGGTGGTTATAGTCGGGATGTCCTACACCCCCAATACACCACCCTACACCACCCTACCCAACACTACCCTATTTTATGACGTATTATTTGTGCTGTCTCAATTCTGATGTTGTTGACAAATGACCAGGAATTACAGTAATTATAAATGTTCTAATTATTATTCTCAATTATATTAATCATTTAAGTTAAAAAAACACCAAAAGAATCGAACGACCCACCGCAACGCAACGAACCCAACGACCCACCGCAACGAACCCAACGACCCAACGCAACGCAACGAACCCAACGACCCAACGCAACGCAACGAACCCACCGCAACGAACCCAACGACCCAACGCAACGAACCCAACGACCCAACGCAACGAACCCAACGACCCACCGCAACGAACCCAACGACCCAACGCAACGAACCCAACGACCCAACGCAACGCAACGAACCCAACGACCCAACGCAACGAACCCAACGACCACCGCAACGAACGAACCCAACGACCCACCGCAACGCAACGAACCCAACGACCCAACGCAACGAACCCAACGACCCACCGCAACGAACCCAACGACCCAATGCAACCAGAACCCAACGACCCAACGCAACGAACCCAACGACCCACCGCAACGAACCCAACGACCCAACGCAACGAACCCAACGACCCAACGCAACGAACCCAACGACCCACCGCAACGAACCCAACGACCCAACGCAACGAACCCAACGACCCAACGCAACGACCCACTACACTTTTTTTTCGTTTTTTTATTTTTTTATTTTTATTTTTTTTATTTATTTATTTTTTTTTATTTTTTTTTATTTTTTATTTTTTATTTTTTTTATATATATTTTTTATTTTTTTAGCACACCACCCACTACACCCACCCCTTCATCCTCTCACCCTTCCCAGTCAGTGGTTCTTGGTACCTTCTGTTGTTGGCTGACGGATGGTACCATTCCCCACCTCCCAGGATGGGTGAGAGGATGATGGGTGGGGGTTATAGACGGGATGTCCTACCCTACCTAACCTACACCTACCCGAGAGTTTAGTTAATAAGTGATGAACTGGCTTGGCCTTGCCTCGATCTAGGACTGGAGGAGCTAGATAGAGGTACTTACTTCGTCGTGTCACAGGCAGGGGAATTACTATCGACTTTTTGGAAGGTCTATTTATGTTACATTAGCTGTTTTTCCTGTTTTTCTTTAATAATTCATATATTTACGCAGTCAACCTCCAAAAGTAGACGTTTATTAACATAGAGATATAATGGGGCACTCCGTACAACATTCAAGCTATGTGGGCGTGTATGACTTGTCTTCTTGTGTACATGACTCGGGTGTGTGTGTGCGTGTATGACTGTCTTGTGCATATGACTGCCATGTATGTGTGTGTATGACTATCTTGTGTATATGACTGCCATGTATGTGTGTGTATGACTGTCTTGTGCATATGACTGCCATGTATGTGTGTGTATGACTATCTTGTGTATATGTCTGTTGGATTCTCAAGTCTTTGTCCACTAAATTCCCTCACCTAAACCTTCTCCATTACCACACCCCTCATCCCCCACCCTCCACCCTCACCCCGCCAACCCCCATCCCCCACCCTCACTCCCCCCACCCATACCCCCAAATGGTGAATTCATCTACTGTAAGTCACTCTTTTAAATTGGGGCATTAAAAAAACAAAAAAGCGTCAAAACAACAGAGACTCGACCGGCTCACTACCTACCATGTTGATTGCCCGCACAAGATGGACGAACAGACAGAATCTCATAAAAATAAAGTTCTTTTTTTCGCCCCCCAGGCTCCGTTGTGGGTCGTTTGACCTGTGCCCGGGTTGGCTAATTCCCGTAAAAAAACCACACACAAGAGAGAGATAGAGGAGAACACAATATCAACTTAGTAAATCATCCTTCCATTTCATTTCCAGGAACAACTTCAGTTCTCCACGAGGTTCACATTACCCGTGGACAGCCATCGTTATTGGAACATGGGGAAATTTCGTCCGGCAACTATTTTTGAAACCAAAAGAAAGAAAATTGATTTGGATGGACATAAAATGTATAAATCTGCAAAGTAATAATATTTGTTATACGATATACTCCATACAGAACAGCACATGCAGAATTGTATTGTTCTTTTTAAAAGCGGTCCATGTTTGTGTACGAAAAATGCCGCCAGCCTCTACAGCGCCGTTTATATCCTCCAAATTCGCCTAACCATCATAAAAGGTAAGCCTTTAAGATAACTAATACAACTAATTTATGTGTAGAAATGTATTGAAATCAAATTGAAATAAAAAAAGTCGTAAATGGTCTATTTGAAGAGTGGTGAGAACAGCTTCCTCTGGGATGGTGAATGACGTCCTTTATCAGAATTAATATCGACCCAATTTTCGTAATGAGCGCAATTAATAACAGTCCATCACTACCAAAATAATTATTTCCTTAGTATAATTACTTATTAGCCGAGATTTCATATTTTAATAAGTCCAAA
>NW_024716643.1:0-67693 GCF_018991925.1 Homarus americanus | reverse complement strand
TGGAATCTTCTAGTTCTAAGGCGTCCTCTTTGTGTTTTTTCTTGAGGGCTAGCCAGACCTGAAGCAACTTCTGAGTGAGGAGGGGTGGTGGATAGTGGTTGAAGTTTCTTGGACATGGGCGTTAATCTGTCAACAGCTGATTCTTTTAAAACTTCTTGTTGAACCAACACTTCAATCACATGATTTTTTAACATTTCCTTAGTCAGTTGCTGTGAAATGGGATATTGTAATAGTTGGCTATTTCTTTCCATTCTTTCTTCAGGATATTAACACGTAATTTAGCTAAGGAAGGATTTTCAATAAAATCCTGGAGATCAAAACCTGAGGTGGCCATTGTTAAGAAAAATAGGATAAATTAACTAATGGTCAAAAGATAAGATAAGTGGATAACCCTAGAAAATATCACGGCAGTGGATAACCAGAAAGTCCCAGAAACTAACCAAGTTATACCTAGGGAAATTACACTTATGATTATTGTTCTTCTGAGAAGATCCTTAGATAAGGATAAGAGACTTGAATGAGGTAGGGAGTATTACGGCATTAATAAAAAGATCTGGATTAACAACCCTGATATACTTGAAAGAGGAAGGGCGCATTACGGCATTAATATAAAGATCCGGATTAACAACCCTGATATACTTGAAAGAGGAAGGGCGTATTACGGCATTTATATAAAGATCCGGATTAACAACCCTGATAAATGGTATGATTGACCCTGAATGAGATAATGAGAAGAACAATAATTGAGGCTTTATAATTATGGGGTCGTGGTAGAGCGGGGCGTCCCAAGATATCACTTCACCCTAACCTAGTGACTATGGAACAGCCTACTCTGGAGTGAGGGTACGGCATTAAACAGATCCAGATTCTTCCCTACACTCGATAAGACTTACTACACGACTGCCAAGTGTAATAACAGGTAAGCCTTATGACACTTGGAACCTAATATCCTACGTCTGTCACTCTTACTGTATGATAATACCAATATATGCACACATATGAAGGAAACTTTAAACCACCGTAAAGCAATTGTAAACAGAAGTGACTGGGAGGAATAATTAACAACGAGTAACAAGGGAGGAAGGAATATGGTACTTAAGGTCGAGTCCTGTCACGGTCGCCATTTGTTACGAGTTGGGGATTTAGAATATAGTTATACGTCTACCCAGATCCCAACAGGTAACAAAAAAAAAAACAAAGACAATCGGACTATAAAAGGGTAGACAAAGGATGAGAGCTTTCGTTGTGTATAATGAAGTACCATGAATTCCTTAACAAAAGAATCAGCTTCCTATAAATTACCCTTAACCAAACTTAACTTAAACATTAACAGTATATACATATTAATACAACATAAAACAATCGTGAAGCAAGTGGACGTGGGGGAGGCAATACAAGATACAAATACTTAAGTGAGGAGCTGAGATGGCTGACGAGTAAGGCTGAGTATTGTAGAAGACGGTAGGTAGTCACTGCACCGCAGGTTTAGAGGATAGATGATCCTGTGGTCACTTCCCAGAGCCAAGTGCTCTCTCCTCGAATTGGAGCTCACAAAGAAGACTTGGAGGAAGTGACGCAACAACCAGGATATGGAGAAGGGAAACCCCGGAGTGTTAACTAAGACGAGTCATACTCGTGTCTCGTCCCTAGATGGCGTTGCTCGTGGTGCTGGGTAGGTAGATCAGGACAATAGATGGCGTGGTTCGTAGTGCTGGGTGGTGGGGTTCGTAACAATAGGAAGGCCTGGGACCACACCTCCTCCGCGACTTACCCGTCTGTGAAAGTACTACACTGCAGTGAGGCCCTCATAACACCATCTGTGAGGAATTACACACACCACGTAGAGCCCTCCATAACGCACCATCTCTTGGGGAATTACTACTACGTGGGGCCCTCATAACACCATCTGTGAAGTGCTACACCACGTGACCCCTCTGCTTTACCATCTGTGGGAGAATTCCCCTACCGTGAGGCCCTCATAACACACCATCTGTGAGAATTGCTACACCACATGAGGCCCCTCACTGCCACCATCTGTGAGGGAATTACTACACCACGTGAGGCCCCGCATAACACCATCTGTGAGGGAATTACTACGCCACGTGAGGCCCCTCATAACACCATCTGTGAGGGAATTACTACACCACGTGGGGCCCCTCATAACACCATCTGTGAGGGAACTACTACACCACGTGAGGTCCCTCCTAACACCATCTGGGAGGGAGTTACTACACTACGTGTTTGCTGTTCAACACCTACATTAATCTGTATGTTCACTGTATGTTCCTTCACCTTTCTCTAATGAAGGCTTTTGTTAAACCACCAATGTATGTAATAAGTCATTTATGCCCAATGTATATTTTCAGCCTTCGGGCTGCAGAACTTTTTCAATAAGCCGTTAATTATTATTATTATTATTATTAGTCAGGTCACAGGGTAAGGTGACCCAACCTTCTCACCTGGTTACAAATCTTCTTAATTACAAAATTGTCTTAATTACAAAAGTGAAGTGGATGAAGCTTTCCGTACTGTAAGACAAAAAAAGCGCAGCTAATGTACATTGACTACACGAAGGGTCCGGTCACCAAGAGTAAGGGAGACAGAAAGTAATTCAGACGGGGGTCCATGTGAGTCAGGTGAAGGGAGACGAACAGATGGAATGGTGTTACGCGCAAGGGTGAGGAGGCCACGAGCCTGCCCACGGTACCGAGGCAGGGTGTAAACAGTATAGCCAGAGAGGCGGAGTGGAGTAACATCGTCGGTGATGGTTTCCTGAAGCAGAGCAACATCTACTTGATGGGAGAGCACAAACTGGGCGAGGTCTGTCCGGCGAGGTCTAAGTCCTTGGATGTTCCATTGTAAGAAGAGGAGGGAACGGCCTCCGGTGTGAGATGAGTCGGTGGGGATAGACAGGGCTCCAGAGGAGGTACCAAATTCTGTTGAGGATATTGGAGAGTAGGGAGTGACAGTTTGGCAAAAGTTTTCAAAATCTAATTGCTTGGGTTGGATTATTTGTCTATCGGCCACGCTAATTCCGAATATGTTTGAGTTTTTTACATCATTGCATTAGAAGGTTTGTGGATACTTTTGGGTTTGGCATGAAAAACGCGAAAAAACTGTAAATAATAAAGGGACTGGCAATGTGGCACAACTTGTTAAAATCAAGTTATTGAATTGGATTATTCGACTACTGTGTACACTGGTTCATAATATGCTATTGTTTTACAACTCAATGCGCTACAAATTATGCCGATATTTTTGCTGCAAGTCACCACATACGTATATTTCGAAAACCAGGGCCCAATATTACCAACGGCGTGGATAGATTCCGTGGAATGAATTCAGGACATTCCCGCTCATGGAACATTACCAAACTCCGTATATGTGCCAATGGCAGGCCAATGGCAATATTTACAGAGTTTGTTGAGGCTCCCTGGACGGGAATGCCCTGAATTTATTCCACGGAATCTATTCACGCTGTTGGTAATATTCGTCCCAGGACTGATCAACGAATTCAGCCCAAGTAGCTTGACTTGGACAGTTAAGGACAAAATCTCAGTCCGTACTTTTGAATAAAATATTGTTCAATAGGTGGTGATATTGAAGTGCTGAAAGTTGTATATTCTGTGTTGTTTTGCAGTTAGTTCAAAGGGCCGCCACCAAGATGGGTCGTCCTAAGATTAGCAACACTCAGCTGCGCCAGGGTAACGCTAAGGTGTTCGGGGTTCGGATGCCTCTGCCATCTAACAAGTTGCCTCTGAACAAGGAAGTTGGAAGTGCCCTGGCTTATGAAGCAGAAAACGAGAGGTTAAGGAGAAGAACAAATGCTTTTGATTATATGGATGCCACCAACAAGGTGACTGAGAAGGTACTGGATGTGTATAGGAAGGCCACTGTCCCCACTACTACTACTACTCGCTGTGGAGTCCACAGGTCGTGGACTCTCATTTTCACCCTGATTTCAGAGATAGTGGGGACAGGGCTACCTCACACATGCTGAGGTGGCTGGGACCAGCGTGGATGAGTTCGTGGAATGATTCAGGTTCATCAGGGAAACCTCAAACTCTGTGAGTTTGTGTGATTCCACCCATTAATGTGGGAGAGCGAGGGATGGATCCTCCATCTCGGGAGAAGGAAGGAGGCCAGTCACCGAGGCTTGCAAAGTGCGCCCCTGTTGGGTCAGGGTGTCCAGAATGAGTTGTTGTTGCCTCTGCAATGTCGCAATTGTTTTCACAAAAGAGTCGAGTTGGACAGAGAGAAGGTTGATTTGCTTGGAGTGGCGATCCAGACGGAGAGTGATTATTTCCATAGAACCAACTTGGTGCAGGAGCTGGAGGTGGCAGCGAAGATTGCCGAGGGCCCGACTGGACAGGTGGTGATGGTTGCGACGGAGAGGGACGGTGAGGGTTCAGGTGAGCAAGAGGTGGTGGTGGTGGTGGTGAGAGACAGCAGGGTGTCCGGGTGGACAGGAGGTGGTGGTGACGGGAGTAAAGGTGAGGGCTCAGGTGAGCAAGAGGTGGTGGTGCTGGTGAAGGACAGCTGGGGTCCAGGTGAGCAGGAGGTGGTGGTGACTGTGTGGCAGGGCCGGCAACGACCTTGTTCCAAGAACGGTAGGGAGATGGAGGGAGGGGAGAAAGGATGGGTGGTATGGGTGATAGGGGGGGGGGGCATGGTAGAGGAGAGGAGATCAATGGGAAATCCTTGGTGGATGGAAGAGGCGGTGGTGGATAGGAGTGAAGTTTGGTTGACAGGGGCTTCGTCAGAGACGAGGGCGGTGGAACAAGGTAAGTTTTCCCCTGGCGAGTGCCAGCACGCTGTGGGCAGTTGGCATTCTAGGCGTGGTGACTGCCATGGCAATTGACACACCGTGGAATAACTGGGATTTTGTTCTGGATTTTCGATTTGCATTCCACTGTGTCGTGAGGACCTGCACAGAAACCGCAGGCGACCATCCTCGTGCACTCCCAGGTTAGGTGTTTCCACGGTTGGCAACGACCACAGATTTACGGGGTTCCGATAAATCGGTATAGAGGACAGTTGTGAATAGGTCCTACATTCACCTTCGGAGGGAGGAGGCCTACCCACCAGCTGATGAGTTCGTTGGATGGACATTTGGAGACCGGGTTGATGCGGCGCTCCATGTCAAGTAGTTGTGGAAGAAGAGGGCGAAGATCGTCGATAGGGATCTCCCAGGGTACGTGGCGAACCATATCCTTGGTACGACGAGTTTCTTGGGTGATGGTGGTGAACTTCAGCATCACCTCTCCCTGGGGAGCAGGAAAGCCCACTTGAGTGAGCAGGCGTACCGTCTCGTCCATTTGTGTGGTGACTATTACGGCTGTAGGACCTCGGCGGAGGCGAAGTGTTGAGTCCTGAAGTGGAGAGCAGTGACGGAAGGAGCAGGTCGTCCGTGTGCTCAGAGGCATGTCCTGAGGAAAAGCGAGACGACGAAGGCGCGACGGGGCAGGGAGACAAGGGGAATTCCCTATGTCCAGTGTTGGCGGGGAGTCGGTCATTGAACCACATGTAAGCTCACTTGGGGACCCCGATGACAGAAGGAGTCCACCCTCTACAGCCCCAGACGGGGTACGAGAGGGAGCCGTAGCCCCTGCTGGAGACCCTGACTTCTGAGGTTTCTGTTTCTTAGACTTGTCTTCAAGATGAAAGTCATCAGCATCACTGTCACCAGCTGCCGCCGTCTCCAACGAACGGGAGCGTTTAACGGCTTGCATCAGGCACGTTGGCAACACTACAGTCAGGTGGAGTGGTAAAGACGTCACTGCTACGTCACACTTCACATTGCGCATGCGCAAACTTGAAAAACTTCGACCAGAGGGACCGGGTGGTAGGACCAGATGTTTTATCCCCCAAAAATGACAAAGTCCAAGAGGAAAAAAAAATAGATGCCACTGTGCTGATAACTAGGTCTTACTATAGTTGTCTGCACAGGCTGGGAATAGTAGACTCGCTGAATTCGTCAAAAATTCGACTTTTAAGGAGCAGTCTCCTACAAACTTTGTTGACACTACGGCACACATGCGCGTTCCATTTCCTCAAAAGCTTTTCTTTATCAGCATTTTTACACTTTACCAACACCTTTTTAAAAATTTCAGTTGTTTCTCCGTGCACTACACAATGTTTTATTTTCCTCTACTTCCCTTTAATACTTATTCTAATCACCGATTTTTTTCAAAACTCTTCACTTTCCTCTTTCCCTTTATTTCTACATAATTCACAGCTTTGTTTTCCATTTCTTTATTTGCCACTGAATCAAGTCTTTTCTCTATCACTTCTATTGTCTGTCCAAAATTTTGCAAGAGCTGAAACATCTTACGCACCTCTTCTCTCAGAATTTCTTGCACAGTTTTATCACTAACCTGGAGGGCTGCACCACTACTCTCACTTGCTACTTGTTTATTATTCTGGTTGTTCCTGGCATCAACAACTCTTCCAGCCACAAGCATTGTAGTTATCCTTCTTGAATCTTCATGCCAGGCATTCCTAGAGATCACTCTCTCCACTGTCTGTGTGTTCTCCTGCTGTCTTGTCACAGCGTAATTCTTCAGTGTTTTCTGAATATTTCCTTTATTGGTCATTTCTCAGACGCGGCCTCATCTCACATGCAATTGAACTAGCATTGTGAGTTTTACCACAATTACAACAACAAGGCTCCACTTTCTCTCCTGCTTTGACCTAGTCCTTACAGTTGCTAGATTCGTGCCTCTTCCCACAGAATCTACAACGTGGGTGCAGTTGACAGCTCCAGGCCTTGTGTCCCTATCTGCAACACTTGAGACACATTATTGGTTCCTCCACATAGAGTGCCACCTTCCTGTACCCTGCTCCCGCAATGAAATTTTGTCTGGATCCTTTCCTCTCATTAGGGCAATAACCTGGCTGATGATGATAATGGAGATAAAATGGCAATGGCTTCCCATGGTAAGGGAGAGAAGAGGTAAGGTAGAAGGAAAGTTATGAAACGGGAAGTAAAGTAGTAGAGAATAAGAGCAGGTGGGCTATCCACCTAGCAGAGACGATTTGATTGGCTGTGATGAAGGCTGCACTAAGAGGTCACCCGAGCTCAAGGGAACAGGGGGGAATGAGGCTAAGCTAGCTAGCAAGGGGTTGTTTGTTATTGTGTTAGTTGGAGAGGTCTACTAGGTCCTTGTGTAACTAGTAGAAAACTTTTATCTTATTGGCGTCAAGAAGTTATTTATGCTGTGGTATATAATTGTGTAAGTTGGAGAGGTCTGCTAGGTCCTTGTGTAACTAGTAGAATACTCTCATCTTTTGTGTACTATTTAGTGTACACTAGTTCTGGCTCTTGAGGGTTATGGAGAAGGCTTTTTGGCCACTACCTGTGTGATCTTCTGGTGTCCTCTGTTTTTAGTCGATTATATATTTCGTCTTCCATTACTTCTAGTTTGTGCCATACTGCCTGTGCTTGGCTGTATGTTCTTATGTTCAGTGGTAAAATATTGTATTTTTCGTGAAGCTCTTTAATTTTGGTTGTGTATAGGGGACGTTGTTTGGAGGCTTTGCGGATGGCTTTGTTCTGTGTTGCCTGAAGTTTTAATTGGTTGGTAAGACTGATCGTGTTTAATGGTATTGGCGGGTATTCAAGATGGGGGCGGACAAGTGCTTTAAATAGGTGTAGTTGTATTTTCTCTTCCTCAGTCAGTCAGTCAGTCAGGACACACCACAGTTAGCAGATACACAGAGCGACGGGGACGACGGAGAACGAACAGACACAGCTGATTGGCTAGTCCTTGCACCTCTCCCACCTTCCCACTTACCCTGGAAAACACAAGCACCTGACTTCAATTCTCCACAACTGACAAATCTGTTGATTCGATCGACACATTGAGCCTCTCCTACAGTATCGGACCTCCCTTAGGAACCCCGAATGCTGCTGAGGGGCTTGGTGTGAAGAGAGAGTCATCAGTGAGTTTTCAGACCTTTTTCTACCACTCTAACTCTTCTCTTCCGTGCCGTGAAAGGACCTATTCCCCTGTCAGTTGACGTACAGGGGAGTATTCGTCTGGAAACGCCCTCTGTCCCCACACCTCGCTAGTGCGTGTTAGTGTGAAGGGTGGAGGGTCAGCACAGCCTGCCGATTCACCTGGGGACCTCTGTGATAGTGCAGGGTCTCCCCTACGTGAGGGGCGCAGGAATCAGGGACATTGTTAGGGGAGATCTCCATAAATCTCCAAAATTAAACAGTAAACATGCCTTCAATAAAAATTAAAGTGGACCGTACCATCCAACTATGCTCAGACCTCGCCTCACTCATTTTTCAGCTGACCTTGATCTTCCAAATCCGTTCCTTCACCAATGACGATATCATCAAAATATTTGTACAGACTGACGAAGATGCCGATCAGTTCCACTCCCCAGCAGTGAACAAAAAATTGAAAGACAATGGCTTAACGGTCCTCAGTTCACCTGAGTACCGTGCAAAATTCACCCTCATATGCAGGAAAGTCATCCCTTCTATTCTTGACAACCCTAACCTACTGAATGAACTCAACTCGCACAACACCAACCAAATGACATCAGCAGCCCGGATGGGAACTCTCCCCATGTTAAAAATTACTACAGCTACACAAACTGACGCCATCAAATTAAAATCTAACGGAATAAAAATCGGCAACGACATCATCCCCTCAAGAGACATTGAGTTCCAACACTACATACAAGTTCACCAATGTTTTAATTGCTAAAAATTCGGACACAACACCAACCGTTGCAGTAACACACAAACTTGCTCAAAGTGTGCCAATCAAGGCCACTCCTACCGAAACTGCACTGCCACTGTAACAAAATGCTGCAACTGTAAAGGCCCTCACGCTGCCATCAGCAACAAGTGCAAAATCAGACTCGACAATAGCACAACACCCGGAAAAATGCCCCACCCCCACCACTCAATCTTTCACACCCACGACCTCCCCACCCAAATTTTACACCAATAACTGGATCAGCTCTCACCCTCCCCTGACACTGACGTAAAAATCACCACTTATACTTTTGGCACACACCCTGCCAACGGAAATAGGTCACTTTTTTCTGGAACTGGCACTGATGGTTTAAAGGCGAACGGCCTCCTACCATATACATTCCTGATTCCTTCAGAACCGGTCCTGACCCCTATCTTTCCACTGCCCCCATCTCCGACCGACCCTTCACCATCTCAAACCCCCAGACCAAATATGCCTCCACCCCCAGAGAAATCCACTGCAATCTCCTCCGCCCTCCACTTCTGCCAAGTGCCCACACCTGACTGAGCCCCACCTTAACCACCATTACCTCACCCCAGAGTAATTCAGTCCCAAACCTCCTGGCCCCCTCCACCTGACCTGGGTTTACACCTGACTTCTCCCACACGACTACGATGAACTCCTGACCACAAACACCCAAACCAAACCTAATCCTCCCTAACACCTCAGACTCCCAAGAATAAAATGGAGGCCCATCTCTCCACAGAAGTAGTGGTCAAGACCCCAGACCACAAAGAGAGGAAGAACACCAATTTCTTTCACCCTACACACCTGACAGCAAAAGAATTATACAATACATCCAACTAAATCTATAAATCAAAGTAAATCTATTCGGCACTACCCAAAGGAAACAGAAAATAACTTGGACACGAACCCAGCACACCCCCTCATCCCCTCCTGACTCCCCACATAAGAAATACAGAACAAGAAAATAAGGAGTCTGTAATAGGCCGGTTGGCTCTGCATGGCAGCTCCTGTCGAGAGTTACCACTTATCATCCATGAATCTATCTAGCTCAGCTCAGGAACCACTCTCTACGACCATCAGCCAGTGGGGGAGTTGAATCTCTTGCTATTTCATTCAACCGAATAGAGATCTAAAAAAAAAAAAAAAAAAAAACTGTTGGTGGAGCGCGTACGCCTCCTGAATCATAGGACCCCTGCCTGAACAGAAAAGCCAACCTGACGACCTGAACTACGAGACAGGTTTTTGCAATAGAGAAAGTACCAGCTATTACCAATGAAGCTCCAAAAGTAGGGAACACTGCCACCACCTCCAACAACTCCACCACCATCGTTACTGCCACTGAGGACAATTTGGACGAATAGTAGAAAACAAGAAACGCCGACGTGCTTTTTCGGGAAAACGAATGCTGGCCACAGCCCAAAAGGCACCTATCATCACCACCCAGCCTTACCTCCAACGACACTGCCAAAATTCGGATCACGCAAACGGACGCAAAAACAATATATGCCGCCGTCACAGAGATGGAAAAGCTTAAATCCACCGGCCAAGTTCTGCGCAGCCCAACCTAAAGGGGAGAGATGATTATTCACCCCACAAGGACTCCGCCACCACCTCGACACACTTACCTGCAAAACACTACCACCGCTGTATCAACAAAGCTGGACCTCGCCCAGAACTGATGAAGTTTGCAGTCCTCCGGTACCCAAAGGAACTACCTCTCGAACCCCTGGAGAACTACCCCTGAAGATCTTAAGGTGCTGAGAGATGCTTTCCCCGTCTGACAAGACGGCTACGAAAATGGGCGCTCATAACGCACTACGGCTCACCCCCAGCACGCTCATAGACCTCCTGAAACCTGGGGATCTACTAAGGAGGCCCTTTGTCCCAGAGCCTCTGCGGTGCTTCAGATGCCAGAAAACATGGGCACCATCAGACAAGGTGCACGCAAGGTAATCTGCGTGTCTGCACAGAAGCACAAGACAAACCCTGCCTCACCAAGTTGAAAAATGGGGAAAATTGCCCCAAGTGCTAAACCAAGTGGGTGAAACACTAATGCCTGAACTTGGATGCTCCGGAGAGAACAAAGAGGGTCCAGGGCAAACCGACCAAAGAAAGCAAGACTGGCCCCACCGCCTACACACTACAGCCCCACTAAGTAATTTCTGTCAGAACCCAGCACAAAACAATGTACAACCTCTCCTTGCGCTGTCAACACCAAAGTGCAGCTCAGTTTCCTGGTTCCCCACTACGGCTACACCTCAGCCACCCAAGCAGCAGACAACGACAACCACGAGAAGGAAGGCCAAGAAGCACACACCAAGGCACTAGAAGGAATGATACACGTATCAGACTCCAGCCATAATTATTAACCTTTCGCGGAGGGGGCCTTAGCTGACGCCATCGGGCCACAAGATCCAAACCCACACAGCTCCAACACTTCATGGGAGCGTCTCAAAGCAAGTCGCCATAGCTCCAGCCAATTTAGTAGAGGTGAAGCCACGCCGGTCCTCAAGTATCGAGGACAGCTGAGGTACACTTGCATACCGAAGAAGGCCAATTTAGAACCTAAGATACCGACAGCTCCCCAGAAAGAAACTGGACGTTTTCCAACTCCCCTGGAAACCGAAACCACGGGCCCAGAAAGGCAAAAAACCATAGAACACGAAGATATGAACCTGATCCAGTTGAATCGAACCGGACATTCCATCGAGTACCACCAGTCCCTGATGAAACAGAAAGTGGTGGAAAACATCAGCACTTGAACATCCTAACATGGAATGCCCAGGGCATCAAAAACAAGAAACACCTTCCACAAGAAGCAGCAGCCAAGGCCAAGCTTCTGACATCATAATGCTACAAGAAACACTTCACAAGAACACCACTGTTTCAAATTCAGCGGTTACAAGACACAACAGGAGGTATTTCTACTATGGCGTCAAGGATGTATGATCTTGGCCGGTCAAGCACGTCTTCCGCTGATGTCACAGCACTTCTATGGGGAAAACATCGAGACACAGGCTGCCGTGCCAACCTCTCCAAGAACGGGAATGCAACTGTTCGGCAACATCTGCTAAAGAACTCAAGGGGCCTACTGGAGGTTAATCAATATTTGTTTCCGGCTGACTACGCCACACTCATAGGAGGGGATTTCAACGCACATCATCCCTTCCTAAGCTCTCGGCAAGCCCTGTTAAATGAAGACTTGCCTACAATTTGGCGTACACCACCTTTTCAAGATAAGTTACACCCGGATTCGCCTCCTGAACACCGGAGAGCCCACCCACAATTAGGGGAGGAAGGCTAGATCTAACCTTCGTCTCCAGTGCACCACAGCCTTCTGGCCTCCTGCGATATAACTTCACGCTGACCAGCGACCACTTCGCCACCCTTCTAACAACGCTGAAGGTGAACAACTCCCACTCCACCTCTTGCACTTCGAGATGGAGATACACACCCAAAAGGCAGACTGGGGACCTTTAAGAACACCTGGCTAAGTGGCGCGAAAATCACAGCCGGCCGGCGCAGCACTCCGTAGATGAGACAACCTCCACCACCAATTGGTTTAGAGGCATTTCACCAAGGGTAAGAGGCTATCCCAAAAGTAAAACCTACATCAAGACAGTACAATGATTACTGGTACTATCGTCCCAGGTGAAAGAACCCAACCACAGAGGAACATGCCCGAAGAAACTACAGAGACATCCCATGGCAACAAAACAGACATTCCTGCAAGTCAGTTACGGCACCAGGAAGAGGAAGGAAGGAATAAAACGTAGTTGGGTTTCATGGTGTCTGAACTGAACGAGCACACCTCCCTGGCAAGATGTGGGCCCAGATCCAAAGGGCATCTGGGAAGGCAACACCACCACCACCAACCCATCCCAACCCAGAAGAGGGTGCTGAGAGACTTGCAAAACTGTCTCTGACCGAGCAGCAAATGGAAAACCTCCTGAGACAGAAGGCGGAGGATACAGCGGCGTCTGCGACAGGTCAGACTCCAGATGATCGAAGAGGCCTGCAAGAAAGTGGCGATGACACTGACAGACCATTCAAACCAGCAAGAACTCCAGAAGTCGCTAAACGAAGGCGACACAGCCCCTGAGGGGCTGACAGGATAACCAACTCATGCTTTCTCATGCTGCACAGCTGGACACGAGGCCTCTGCTGCGCTATCAATGCTTCGTGTGTGGATAAAGTACAAAGACTCCCACCGGAATAGAAGAAGGCAGATGTACAGCCCATTCCAAAGCCCAGAGAACCAGACAATCTGAGGCCCATCTCCCTCTCTAGCCGTATAGCCAAGACGTGAGAAAGAATGCCCCAACTGACCCAAGTGGGAGGCAGGCAGCCCCATACCCTCACATCTTGCTTACACCGAGAACACTGGCACAGGCAACAAACATCGCCGAGATAATTGCGCTGGTGACAACAAACTAGCTCTCAGGTCTTCTCGACCTGAGAAGGAATTTCAATTAGCAACCATTGCCATTACAACTACAAGGTCATAAAAAGGCGTCAAAGGAAGGTTGCTGGGGTGGATCCAGAACTACTCCTGGCTAATAGAGAGAAGCAATGAGTAGTTGCTTTCTTCAGGGAGCAACCTCAAGCTACAGGGTCCATGAAAACGGAACCTTCATAAGGAGGCATCCTCAGTCCAATGCTGTTCGCTGGGTCCTGATGGAAATCTAGTCAAACTTCCTTTCAGACAAACAGCCAAGCTCCTATGTTATGTGCAGACGACTTACAGCTTATAGTAAGATGATCGAACAGACTATCTGAATACGCAAATACGCACCACCCAACTTATAGGAAGAGGAGGCAACAGACTCTGGACTCAAGATAAATCCAGCCAAGTTTGTGTTGGCGGTCATCTGCACAGACATACCAGACAAGATGCTCTACAAGCAAAACACGCCAGAAATGCTGGACCAACGCCCACTTGTAGTGTCTTGGAATCTGGTTTGACCAGAAATCACCTTCAAGCCGCAACTCGAGTATCCTGTGTGCAGACGTAAGAGCAGACATAATATAATGAGGTCGCCTACCAGCAAACCAAAGAGTAAACCTTCATGTGCTCTGGGAAGCCTACTACACGGCCGCCATCAGATCAAAGCCAGATTACAGTGCTCCAACACTATTGACTTGAGAGAAGACCAAATAGCTAAGCTTAGAAGTCATCCAAAACAATGCTCTCAGGACCATGCTCGAGCACCTAAGGGGGACTAGAATTTGCAATCTGCAATGGAAACCGAACTACTACCCCTGGCAGTACGAGTCAAGCAGGTGACAGCCGGTCTCCTCGCCAAAATTCTGTAGAGCAGATGCTTCATAGAAGCTGCTAAGATTCGAACTAGTGCCTCCCTCCACCGACCACAGAGTGCAGGCCACCTGGTTCCAATGAGGCAAGGAGGTCATCCATACCTGCAAGCAGAAAACACTTTGTCAATAACAAATCAAGACACACACGATGTTCCACAATGGTTACGCTGTTCCTTCACCATGGAGCCCTCCACCAGCCACACTCAAATTTACCGACCTAGGCGATAGTAAAGCCAACCTCCAGAAGGAGGACCTCAAAAAAATAACTCTCCAAGCCATAGCCACCGAGACACCGGCTGATGCAGCATCATACTTCACAGACGGCTCGGTGGACCCAAAACATCATAGATCCGGAGCGGCCTTCTACACCCAAGGTCAGACCCTCCAATGGAGACTTTCCAATGACTGCTCCACCCTACAAACAGAACTGGTAGCAATCTCAAAGGCCCTACAACACGCTGCAACACAACACAACAAGTCCATCATAATTCACACGGACTCGAAATCGGCCATGCAGGCGCTGCAACACAGTCAACCAAGAGACAACGTCCACATCATCACCTCGATCCTCGCACAGCTACAGGAATTCCAAAGCCAAAACCGACCAGTCGTCTTACACTGGATTCCCAGTCATGTAGGGATCGGAGGAAACGACGTGGCAGACGAAGCAGCCAAGGCAGCTACACGTTCTAGTAGCGTACACATCCAAGTTCCAGCAAGTGTGCAACAGATCAAGAATCACCTCAGAAAGACTAGCAAGCTCCACATCAAAAAGAGCTTCCTTCATGCACTCAACGCTGGTTCCCAATCAGCCAAATGGTACCTGGCGGCCACAAAAGGGGAACCACCTTTCGCTGACAAGAAAACTCCAAGACAAACCCAAGTCAGCCTTCATCGACTACGACTAGGGTACAAGTGCTCCTGGCAGATGATCGGAAATGACGTCATGGATTGCACCTACTGTCAGGAGCCAGCAGCCAACCCACTTGAACACTATCTCCTCGACTGCGAGGTCACACAAAGCCTCCGAAACAGAACTCAAATCTCCCATGAAACACACACAACACCAGCGGCCACTCTAACCCGAAAGGCCCATACAGACCACATTCACCACCTACTCCGGGTCATCACACGATACCCACCACCCAGATAGCTTAGAAAGCATCCTCTCCCAGCAAGTGCGGACCCCAGTTCGGGGGGAGCGCCACTCCGAAACTGACCACGTCCAAGAGTGGGGGTTGGTAGTAAGCGTCCACTGATCGGGGGTCCGCTCACACTTGCAACCTGCAGTATCCTTCCAATCTGCAGGTGGGAACACCTCTAATCCGAATCCGGTCTGGCTGCTCCTGGAGCTCCAGCCGGAACCACCAAACGGGCCGCCTATAGGCAGAGGCCCTTGTCGGAATACGGTCCGACAATCTCAACAACAACACAACAACTGTAAGCCCGTCTTTGCTAATGTGAACCAGTCAGTCAGCTGTCTGTCTGCCATGTTAGTTGCCATATTGTTTATTTGTGCATGTATGAATCTGTCTATTTTTGTCAACCTCCTGTCTGTTTCACTGTCTATATTCACCCTGTGGCTATTGAAGTCATCTTCTCCATGCATTCCTGTTGTTATCTTTTTATCTCTTCTCCTTTTCCACCCACAGGAATGAGTATACACTGTCGCTGTAAGGTCATCTGGTAACGGCGCATCCAGACGCATGATAAAACTCAGCTCCCCCCCACCTGTTATCTCAAACTATTTTCTGTTTCCCCTTCTTTATTTATTCTTCTATTTACTCATCTTCCTTCCTTTACTAATCCAAACAACAATAAAAAAAAAGTAGGCTACGAAAAAGTGGGGGTAGGAGGAGGGAGCCGTACGATAACTGCAAGCTGCAATCGTGGGCTGGGTGCGCCAAGTCAGTAAACTTGCATCGTTTTCCAGCGTAAATAAAATGGTTATGCAATGGCTTACTAAAGAAACCATCGATATGGGACCAGGTTTGTTCCACTGTACGAATTTTTTGCGATTTTTCCACCAAGTTTGATGAAAAACGATTGTGCAGTTTCGGCTGCCCAGAGCAGACACACAGGCACACACACACACACATACGCCTAGCGCTATAGTATATGAGATAAATATTTTTGCATTACTCTGTGAGTGGGTAACGTAGTGAGTCTTTATACCGTGAATGAAGTGATAAATAGTCCTGTCCTATACATGGACCCTCTTCCAAAATTTTTGGGTACCAAACAGGAAATTAGTGACTCAGACTCTGATAGCCAGTCATCTAATAATTCACAGGAACTAGTGGCAACTGATAGTGAGGAAGAATTACCACAAATTAGCAGATTACAGTTAACACCTACCGACTCTTTAGCAAGCTGTGAAAATATCATTGATTCTCAGTTTGAGGATTTACACAGTAAACAGACTACATTGGTCTGTCAAACGGTAAAGCTACTTCCAAATAATATTAAGGTACAAGAGTTTACTGCCGAGGATCGTAATTATACTAGTTTAGCATTTTTGTGTAAATGCGAAGATGTAGTGAGAAATAATGATGTCACCAATGACGTAGTTGGGCAGCTAGAGGCATCTATGCTTCAGCCATTGACGAAGAAACGGATGATTATCAAACATTTAAAAAGCAATTAATTTCCTTTTTTGGATAGGGAGTCAAAGGAGGTCCCCTTAAGCAAAACCAACGAAGTGTTTACCACGAAATTACGAACCATCCCTTCTTCAAAAGAGCTAGCAAGAATTGGATAAATGGAGATACAAACTTTTCGAGAAAAACGATATGCTAGGTTGGATGAACTGAAACTGCAAAATGTGTAAGATGATAAAGTTTGTAAGAATATCACAATACCCTCGACCCAGGATGTTCTTTGGATGTTCAGAAAAATTTTGCAGACACCATCCCTTCCACCATGGCAAGGTTTTATGGAGGCCATGATGGGTACTCTGCAATACGAAAAGTCAAAGGTTCTTGGATTACCTTATTTTCATCTACCTCCATCAGAGTACAACACAGCGGACTTTCAGAACGATGGTCCACAATATTTGCTTCTTCATCTGGACCTCACATGTTTTCTGGCCACTCCTATGCACGAGCCATTCGAGCACATTTGTTAACTTACAGTACTGCGCTTTGGCAAAGATCATGTTCCAAGAAGTCACTGTAGACAACACTGGAAAACAATATGTTCAACAAATTCCCACTAATTTTAAAGAACTGCCTCCAAAATTTGACTCAGTAGACAATGATGATGTAATTAAAAAGCTTCAAATGCAGCTAGTAAATTACACAACAGCACTGAAGAAAAAAGGAACGACAGCACAATTATGGGTACAATATTTTGATCTTATGACTGTTGCTTTGCATTTCTTCCAGGCAGAGCACTTGGGAAATTGGAAGCTTCATTTAGACTGCATTAGAGTTATTCTTCCTATTTTTCGTGCAAGTGGACATTTTCTTTATGCCAAGTCCTGCCAGCTCTACCTCCAAGATATGGATTCTCTTCATCTCAAGATGACAGCCGAGGAGTGTCATAAATTCACATCAGAGGGTTACTTTACAATTCGACGTTCAGACATGTATGGAGTGGTGTATGGTCTGATATGACTATCGAGCAGACTTTAATGAAAAATATGAAGAGTATTAGAGGTATCACTCACGGAAGAGGCTTCACAGAGAGTGTCCTGAATAAATGAATCTTTGGTTTGCCAGTAGCTCACCACGTATACGAGAATGTGGAAGAGTTTTATGGGATTCAAACCAGCATATCGAATTGAGAGACTCGAGGATTAAGAAGGAAGAAGATCTTCAGAAGTTTGTTGTATGGCTTCAGCAGTATTCTCCATTCATCAATACAGAAGACCTCGTTTCGTTGTCCAGTGGTCTGGTTGCAACTTAAAACATAAACTGCTAGAAAGCTCTAGATGTTGGCAAGAAATTGATGAATGAAGCCATTAAAGGCAAAGACACTTGGAGATATGAAAGTAAAGAGCACCAAAAGAGTGAAGCTAATTTCTTACACGAATACAAATGTCAGCGTCGCTGATGACATCATAGAGGTTGACACCATTCAGTTATTTCAAAGAATAACAAGCATTGTAAAACTGACGCAAGACTTGGAAAACTGTTTCAGTCATGAGATGACTTCATTCCCACTCTTCATATTTGACGAAACAGGTTTGATGAGAAAGACGAAGAAATCGTCTTTGTATGACATTTTCAACACTGTAGAAGAACAAGTAGTTGAATTATCAGGATGCAAATATATCATTGATGGAGGTATTTTAATCCACCCTGTGGTTTGGCCAAAACAAGGCACAGTTGCGGACGTTCATGCTGCTTATGTCCAGTTTATTAGAAAACATTATGGTGAAGATGTATCTGTAATATTTGATGGTTATTAAAACAAAAATAGTACAAGAGCATCGATCATCAAAAAAGACTTTTGAAACGAACTTCAGCTGAAATCTTGCTACTGCTTATTGCTCGTACTCCAGAAGACAGTCACATAATGTTTTTAAAAAAGCCCACGGAAACATTAAGGCAAGATTTTATTGTTCTCGAGATTTACAGCACTCAAATATTCTAAAGAACTGTAAATAATCATTTTTGGTAGTTCATGCTTTAAGTGGCTGCGACACAACGACCTCATTTTACGGGTTTTAAAAAATGAAAACTATCAATCTCCTGAACAAAGACGACTCTTTGCAAGAAATGTTATCAGTTTTCAACAATTCTCAATCGACTCATGATGAAGTTTCAGCCGCTGGGGAGCGTTTCATCCTCACTCTGTACAAAGCCCCACAAACTGAAACAAATCTCAATCATTACAGGTTTCACTCTTTTGAAAAATCTGTCAGTCATTCAAACAATGCTGTGTTAATATCAAGTCTTCGCCCACTTCTGCAGCTGCTAGGCAACTTTCTTATCATGCCTTTCACCAAGTTCAGACTTGGCGAGGAGAAACACTTCAGCCTGAGTTGTGGGGCTGGAAACAAAATTGCAATTCACTGTCACCTGTCGACACAACTGAGGCACCAGCCCTTGAAAATATTTTGAAACTTATTTCGTGTGGCTGCAAATTAGGGTGTGGGAAGCGATGTGGTTGTGTAAAATCTGGATTACCCTGTTCTATAATGTGTAGTAATTGTCATGATCGAAGTTGTCTGAATTCCGAAACTGCAGATGATCCCACTGATGACCTTATTGTGACTAATGAAGAGGACTTTTCAAGTACTTAATGACATCATCTTAAATAGAAAAACGTAGAATAAGCCTAATGGGGAGACCACTATAAAAAAATCGTGGTGGAAATGAGTTTGTGTTACAGATTTATTGAATGAGTCAGAAACAGCTTTGAAAATTGTTTCAACCAAATAAATTTCGCTGAACCTATAGAGAATTTTACGCTATACAATTTTAACTATAAGCGGGTTCCTAGTGCTGTCACTAGGTACCCCTGTACAATAACACCAGAAGCATCTGGCAAGTGTCACAAGTATATGTAAATAATATAAAGGTGCTTACTAAAGCATAAGGAAGGAAGGATATTCCTTTAACACATCATCAATATTATTTACATAATATCTGGCCAGTATGGGGAGGATCATCGTGTCTCCATCAGGGGGTCGTGGAGTGGTGGTCCAGTAGGCGTCACGGAAGCGTTGTGTGTGGGGACATCTTAGGAGGTAGTGGATAAGGGTGCGGCTGTCGGGTCTTCTGCATAATGCACAAGAGCGTTACTGAGGGGATGCGGGGACACCAATCTCCCAAGCAAAGTCATACCCAATGATGATACGGGCAGGAATCACGTCCCTTTTCCGCGACCCTTTCCCATAGACATACGAGAGGTCAGGGAGTTTACGGAGGACATCGTACCGGGTGGGCGGGGAGTCCAGGGGGATGGCTGCTTCCCGAGCTTCTCTGTTTGCGGCGAATTTGGGTCCTAAGCTGTAAAAGTGTTCGAGGAAGAACTTAGTCAGGTGTGGCCTTGTTACAGCCAGTCTTGGCAAGGCCATCTGCTGCCTTATTCCCCAAGATACCGATATGACAAGGAATCCATAGGAATGTCACGGGACGGCCTGCATCCTGAAGTGTGGATGCTAACCCTCGTATTCGGAGAATGAGGTCCTTATTTTCCCCCGATCCAAATGCGATCCCGTCGAGAGCAAACCTGTAATCGCAGCAGACAAGCAAAGGGCAGAGACAATCGGCTTCTTCCTCAGCGAGAAGGGCAGCAAGGAGGGTTATCAGTTCAGCCTGAGTGGAGAACCTGTCAGTAAAGAGATGGAATGTAGAATATCAATTGAGGGACCTAAGACAGTGGACAGAGACAAAGGACTGGAACATCCTGAATGGTGGAGCTATCAGGCAGGGATGAAGGTTTGGACAGATGAATCTCAGACCAAGTTGGTTTGGACATAGTTGCCCCGAGGATCCCGTAGAATGGAAACGGCAGTTTTTAGGTAAAACTCCTGGACACGATCCTGTAAGGGGGAAAGACCAAGTTCGTTATATAGAGAAGTAGAGCGTGTCCACTGAGGAGCCCCAAGGATGATACGAGCAGCTTTCCTCTGGATAACTTCGAGACGATTGACAGCAGTCCGACTAATATTGACGAGGGCAGGGGCGGCGTAGGCGACACAGGAACAAAGGACTTGTACATGGGGAGAAGTACAGGATGGTGGCACCAAGGGAACCCCTGCACATGGTAGAGAGGGGAGCGAGACGCCGAAAGCATATATCTCGAAGATAGCGGACTTCAGGTATCTGAAAACGTGTGCGAGTTACATACACACCCAGGTATTTTGTCTCAATCCAGTCCAAGGATGTTCCTGATAAGAGAAGGGGTGGAGGTACAACACGACCGTGCCACATGGCTTTTGTTTACACTGTTGAAAGAAGGAAACCAAGTGAATCACACTATCTGGAGACCAGATCAAGGGCTTCCTGCATGCTGAGGTAGTCAGGGGCTTGGAGGAGGACATCGTCGGCATATCCTGAGTGGACAACTTCTGTCGGCCACGGGAGAGATGCAATGGAGTGCATGAGTGTGTTAAACAAGGTGGGACTCAGCACTCCACCTTGAAGGGTGCCGAGGTTCATTTTTTGAACAGGAGATATAGAGACTTCAACACGAACCCGGGCCTGACGTCCTGTGAGGTAAGAGGCGATCCATCAAAGAAGTCTCCCTTTAACCCATAACCGCGCAAGTTCAGCTAAAATGAGGGCAGGCTGAGCCGTATCAAAGACTCCCTTGATATCAAGGAAGAATGAGACGCGGGCAGTCTGATTGCAATAAAAGGAAGCAATGGAGTGTGCTGTGCTGCGATGTTGTATGAAACCACTGAGGGAGTTGTGGAAGCCGCCAATGGTGTGAACGCGACGATGGAGTATCCTTTCCATCATCTTACAAACACAGGAGGTAAGACTAATGGGTCGATATTTCCCAGGATCTCCCGGTTTAGGGATGGGGATAATAGTGGCATTTTTCCAGTTAGATGGGAGAACCCCATGTTCATAAGACATATTGTAGAGAGCGAGCAAGGGTCCGTTAGGAATATTAGTACAGGCGTTGAGGACGGAGTAGGTTATCTGATCATCCCCAGGAGAGGTGTCTTTTCTAGAGCGACGAGCACTGTCAAGCTCGAGCTGTGTGATGGGATGATCAGTGAGGGCAGGGGAGGTAAGAGCAGCACGAACAACAGGCTCAGACGCAACGATGCGAGCCTGCACTGCCTCCTGCAACGGATCTGGAAGTGCCTCAGGGGAGGAAGCTCGTGCCCAGTCCTCCATTAAAGAGCATTAATCCGATTCCATACATAAGAGGGTGACGATTGGAACGATAGAGGCCCCGTGAAGGATAGCCAGTCCGCCTCACGAATCCGACGACGCTCCTGAGTTGCAGAGGAGCACCAGTTTTTGAAGTCTTCCCAGTCCTCTGGAGAGCGAGACCTCCGTATGGCAGAGTGGAGATCACGGGTTACCTGCCGGAGATGTCTCATGGCAGGGATACGATACCAGTAGTTGGTGGCACTTCTAGGGTAACGGGGAGGGCGTGGAGGGGCAGCGCGATTGTCAGAGTCATACACGGCATCAACAAAATCACCGCTGTAAGAGTCAAGGGACTGAGGGACAACGAAGGAATCCGCCCAGGTAGAAAGGTATTGGATAAAGGAAGGAACAGCATCTTGTGTGCAACGAAGGCGAGGGGATCGATAAGGAGCTGATGTAGGGGGAGAGAAGGAGAGCCTGAGATGGGTAGTAACGGCAAGATGGTCACTATACAGAGCAGGCTCGGTGCAGAAGGTAGGATGAAAGGAGGTATGACCGTTCAATAGAAAGCCAACATCAAGGAAACTATGGGGGAGACGAGTAGGATTGTCAAGACGAAGAAAGCTAGCATCATCATCCCCATTAAGAAACTGTGAAAGATGTGATCCGTTAAGGGTACATAAAGTGGGATGATCTGGAGTAAGAGTGGGATGGCGGGCATTAAAGTCGCCAAGAACAATAGTGGGAACCTCATCATGGAGGTCGTGAAGAACCTGGGGGTCCAGAGAATCACTCTTGAAATGAACATTGACTACACGAGTAAGGGAAACAGAAAGTAATTCAAACAGGGGTCCATGTGAGTCAGGTGAAGGAAGACGAACAGATGGAATGGTATTACACACAAGGGTGAGGGGGCCACGAGCCTGCCCACGGTACCGAGGCAGGGTGTAAACAGTATAGCCAGAGAGGCGGAGTGGAGTAACATCGTCTGTGATGGTTTCCTGAAGTAGAGCGTCATCTACTTGATGGGAGAGCACAAACTGGGCGAGGTCTGTCCGGCGAGGCCTAAGTCCCTGGATGTTCTATTGTAAGAAGAGGGGGGAACGGCCTCCGGTGTGAGATGAGTCGGTGGGGATAGACAGGGCTCCGGAGGAGGCAGTGCCAGATTTAGACCTGTGGAGGCCCATGGGCAGCCTCTTTGTGGAGGCCCCCCTCATTATAACTACCCAAGAGGGTGGGGTGACGAGTGAAGCGAGCCTAAACATCTGGGAGTTCCGGGGGGCGCTGTAAGCCCCCCCCGCCCCCCCCGGGAAAATTTTGAAATTTGAACACTTCTTTGGAGAATTTTGAAGCCATATGCAGTTATGTTGAGGAAATTAGAACATTGAGAATTTTTTAATTAACTGTATATTTATTGATAGTGTACCAATTCCCAACACACACACACACACACACACACACAAAAATGAGACATGACTGGAGTCATGTGGTTTCAAGTCGACCAGCCCTAATATAGCTACTACCGCACATGTGGAGGCCCCCAGATTGTGGAGGCCCCTGGGCAGCTGCCCACTTTGCCCACTCCTGAATCCGGCCCTGCAGAAGACGCATGTCGCAGTTACTCCCGACCCACGTACTTCCACTTGCTCACGTCGGCGCCAGGCCAGACTTACTGTCGCCACATTCACTTTGATGTGGATATCTCGTCTCTAACTGACTTGTTTGTTTCTGTGTTTTTTGCTCACATTTTTTAGCGCCCGCACAGATTCTCCCAGTATTAACGAACCCTACGGGAACTGTCGTTAGGACAGCCCACAAAGGGGGCCCCTTAGAGGGGTGTGAGCTGGGCTGGTGAGTTTAGCTTATAGGGTAAAATAGGCTCCCCCTTTTTTAGGGGGTCCTGTTGCTAAGCCAGAGGCACTAACCTACGACCCCCATTGGGGGGTGGCTACCGCACTGGTCCTAGGGCAACAAGGAACTAGGTAGATGTAGTGAGCCTTCATTGTCAATTTATTGATATAAACACGAGCGAGAGAGACGTAACCGATGGAAGGAAAATGCCACTAGAGGTCTCGGAAGGAAAACAACATCTCCGACATAGACAATATGTCCCCAACAATCCATCCCGAGGAAGAACCACCCACCTTCGCGATTCCGACTGTGATGAAGCACAAGATTCCCAAAGAAACCGAATTCAACCATGCATTCGAGGTAGTGGTAGCACTGGAACTAGAATACAAAAACATCAAGTTCAGTGTGAAGCCCAATCTAGTTGGAGACCTGATACTTTTCCCCCCAAGACCACAACACAGCCAAGATCCTCAGCGAGGTCAGCAACCTCAACGGGAAGACAGTCAAGGTAATACAATTAGACCCCGAAGAGAAAACAACCAGAAGGGTCCTACTACGATATCCTCTGGATCTACCTGTAGAAGTTTTCATAAAACATCCAAAAGTGACCAAGGCAGATCATTGTGTTACGAGTCAGGACAAAGCAGAGACCAGGCAAGTGCTAGTGGACATCAAGGGGACAGTCCCAGAGGAGGTAGACCTAGGGAACTGGGGGAATACAAGTTGCGTCCTTTTGTCCCAGAACCACTACAATCCTACAAATGTCAGAAATTCGGACATCACCAATCCAGGTGCCACAAAAAAGTGAGATGTGGCATCTGCAGCCTAAACCACAAGACAGAAATGTGTATTAAAAATCACAAGGAAGGAACCACCAAGACAGCGAAGTGCCCAAATTGTGGAAAGAAACATTACGCTTGGAGCATATCATGTCTAGAGAGGAGAGAGTGGATGAAATTTGCAACGGCAAAAATTCAACCGCAAAACACAACAGAAGCACCTCAGAGCACACTCGTGTGGGGTCAACAGCGACAGAAAACAGTTAACCCAACACCCACCCCGCCTCAACTGTCAGAGGATTCCTTCCCTGCACTTCCCCCACCAGGCTACAGGACAAAATTGAAGACACCGGGACAAAATCAGTCCATGCAGGAAACCTTGACAAATCAGTGGACTCCACAACCGCAGCTCCAGAGCTGTATAGCAGTAAAAGCACAGAACACTCCAGTACTGGTGGAGAACACCATATTGCCTGGGACAGTACAACCTCTTCACGCGACCACCCAACTGAATACACCCAGCCTGCCAATCTACAAGCGGCATTCACAGAAGAACAAATAAAACAGATGATGACCATTGTGATAGTGACTGTCTTTGCTATAATAAACAAGATACCAGCACCGAAAAGATGGAGGAAGACCAGACCCCCAAAACTCCACAACTACAAGTGGAACAGACGACGCCCTTGAGTCAGTTATCAGCCAAGAAGAAGAACTTGCCATCAGAGAGATCAGTCAAAACCGTGAAACCTCAAGCCCCTTGCAACAAATCACGAGGAACAGAACAACAAGAACAGATCGTCAGCAAACACACGATCACAGACAATAGCGACAGCACCCTGAAGAGAGAAGAAAAAACTCCCGAGATACCTCCCAAAACAAGCGAAATTCCACCTCCTGCTCCTCCCTCAGAGCAGGTGACCAAGAAACAGCCACCACTCCTAACGGACGAGGAAGAGAGCGACTCAACCATGAACGCCGAGACCAACTACAGCACCAGCGACGAGGCGATAATGATAGAATAGCCCCACCTCCTTGTCATCTCAAGATAACACAGTGCAAAGTAAAGGCCTGTCCAACAAACGGCATACTGTACAAGCAGCAGCCATAGCTAAAAATATTGATGTGTTCATTCTGCAAGAAACCCTGATGTCAAAAGACAAACAATTTCGCTTGAATGAATACCAACAGTACTTAGTACCAAAAGGGCGCAACTCTCATGGCAGCATGATTCTCGTCAGGGCGACCATCCCCAATTCAGATGTAGAACCAGTTCACTGTAGAGATGGAGTAGAGGCACAAGCTGTTCGGATACACCTGGCAAACGACAGTCTTGTAGTATACAACATCCATAAATCGCCACCCAAACGACTAGAAGCCGGTGAACCACTGACACAAGCAACACAGGAATTTGTGCTCATTGCCTTCAATGCCCATCATCCAACGATCAATCCGACCACAACAATGAACCAGGAAGGTCACCACCTAGTGGAACTGCTGACAGATGGTCCAGAAATATCTCATTAATACTGAGGAACCAACACACATACTGGGAAGAACATTGGACCTTACATTCATATCCACTTTGCTCGTTCCAGTAGCTCAGTGGGAGGTAGATGATGAACTGACCAGAGACCACATTGCAACGACAACTACTTTGAGGAAGGAGCAACTCCCTCCTCACCCACGTCCGCCACCCAGGTGGAATTCCAAGAAAGCAAATTTGAAATTATACATGATGAACTCCAAAAATGGTATTCGAACTATGAACCAGCAGAAGATATTGACCAACTAAACCAGGACCTTACTGATGCCATACAACGCGCAGCAGAAGAAGCAATACCAAAAACAAACCCTACAAATAGTAACCAGAAAGACTACTTGTTCTACAATAACGAGGTCAGAGAACAGAATCACAGACTCAACACTTTCAGAAGACATCTCCGACAGTACCCTTCCCCTGAGGGGGTGAAACTCTTGAGAGCTGCTGTACAACATGCTCGTTAAATTACTCAGTAAATTAGGGAAGACAAATGGCTCGAGTGGTGTACAACCTTTAATGCACACGCCAGCCTGACTAAACTCTGGAGAAAACTCACGATAGCAACAGGAAAACTGCCCAGAGTTCCAGCCCACCCCCAGCCACTACAGGAAGCAAATCGCTTGACAGAGCGACGTACGACTGGAGAAAGAAGTAGTAGTCAGACATGCAATTGATCAAACTGACATTACAGACTGTTTGTTTACAATAGAAGAAATCAGAAGGGCCAGGAAAACAAGCAAAGACACCACCCCTGGCAGTGATGGTATAACCTATTCATTGCTCAGCAATGCAGGACTTGCTGGTGAACTTGCTCTCCTAACAGTTATCAACGCATCATGGTCAGCAGGCAAACTCCCGTCAGCTTGGAAAAGGGCAAACATTGTTCCCATTCCCAAACCCAATGATCCCCAGAATTTCAGACTAATATCACTAACAGCATGCATCGGCAAAACCGCCGAAAGGATGGTCTATACATGACTCCTCCGGAAAACTGGACCACTTCACCACAATATCTTTGGATTCACCAAAGGTGTCAGCACTGCACACAGTTTGGCCACTCTCCTGGTATCGGTTGGTCAAGATAAGGCAATCGTAGTATTCCTTGATCTAAAGAAAGCATTTGAGCTGGTAAATGCACAAGCCATTGTAACCACTCTGGCCCGGAAGGGCGTCAAGGGATGCCTACTGGCTTGGATTGCTGACTATCTCTAAAACAGAACAGCAAGAGTTATCTGTCAAGGACAAGTCTCAGATCACCAAAGACTGGAAAATAGCACACCACAAAGAGGAGTTCTTCGTCCAACTCTCTTCAACATCCTCATGGAAAACTTACGTCGGCTCCTCTTTCAAGAGGGTACCAAACTGCTATTCAATGCTGACTACTTAGCACTGATAGTAAAAGGCAGAAACAGATCAGCAAATTCCAAAGAGCACTAGACCTCATCAGTGAAAAATGTATGAGTCTCGGGCTTAAGACACCAATCCCAAAATCGAAAGCCATGAGGATTGGACACAATGAGCCGGTGACAGTCAACATGATGAGAAAACATGACAAGACCCAAGGTGGGTGCGGGACATATAGTCCTAAGAACGCTGTATATACACGCCATTCGATCATTAACAAACTATGCGACACCGGCTCTTAACCAAGGCTGGAAGTACGGTACGGTAGGGAATATTTTTCCGTACTCCGTACCTGGCTAAAATACCGTACCATAATTTCGTACCGTACCCCCAATTATTTTTCCGTACCGTACAGTACGGAAAAAATACCGTACCATAATTCCGTACTTTTATCGTACCATCAGCAAAATTATTCTCTTATGGTCACCAATTTATAAGAGTACATGTGTGGATTTGAAAAGGATCATTTACGAAGTGACTATAGATGTAAATTTGTCCACATAATATTGTTGCCTTATTACGGAATTTTATTTCTTAGTCGACCTAATATACAATGAAGCAAAAACATGTGTCATCTTACCAATAAAGTGCAATATTAAATAAAGTGTCCCTGCCTGCCTCGGATGACTGCTCAGGACGGCGACAACGATAATAATAATAATAATAATTATAATAATAATAATAATAATTAACGGTTTATTGAAAGAGCTTGGCAGCCAGAAGGCTGAAAATATACAGTTACATATTTGGGGAATGGGTTTCGAATTACAAATAATATACAAGTAATATAAGTGATACAAATAAGATATATAATAACTAGATGGGGAAAAGCTCAAACTACAGTGCATGTCAACATACTGACAGTGCAAGAAGTAGTATTTACTGGGAGTGAATACACTGGTTTATTACAAGTTATTGATAATTTTTACAATGGTTGGGACTGGGCTGTTCTTATAGCGATCAGTTCGTGCACGTATGGGCTGGATGCGGTTGTGGTGTCGAAGAGCAATTCTCGGGCTAGGGATCTCAGATGGTAGTAGGAGCCGGTGTCGAGGATGGTGTAGAAGCTTCTTACCAAAATTGCAGATGAGGTCGTGGTGATGGTCAGTGAGAGTCGAAAGGGTCAGTGTGTTGAGCGCTTCTTGATATGTGGAGTAGGAAGGGGAGAGAATAATCTTGCATGCCCTCTTTTGCACTTTTTCTAGGTGTTTACGTTGTGTGGTATTTAGGGAGGAAGACCAGGTAGGGGAGGCATAGGTGAGCTTGGGAAGTATGAATGTTGTGTAAACACTGAGGATCTCGGGTGCAGGAACTCCGAGGGACTTGAGTAGGCGGAGGAGGTGGAGACGGAAACTGGAGGATTTGACAACTTCACTGACATGTGGTTTCCAATTTAGTTTGTTGTCTATGGTGACGCCGAAGAGCTTCGTGGAATCTACAACCTGGAGTGTGTTCGGACCTAAATTAATGGAAGGAGGTGTGACAATGTCGGAGGAGAGGTTGATGTGCATAACCATGGTCTTGGTATGGTTGATGGTGACATGGTTGTTGGTGGCCCAGTTTTGGAGACTGTTCAATAAATCCTGAAGGGCCGTATAGTCGGGAGCAGAATTGTTGACGCTGATCCCAATGGTGGAGTCGTCGACATATTTCCAGCGAGCAGGGGTTTCTCTTAGGGCATCATTGATGAGCATAAGGAAGCAGAGTGGTCCCATCTTGGTGCCTTGGGGGACGCCACAGGTGAGTGACTGAAAGGTGGAGACAGCCCCTCGGAAGCGTACAGCTTGGCGTCGGTCACTGAGGAAGTCTGTAAGCCATGGTATAAGACTTCACCGAAGCCCGAGGTCAATAGCTTTGTTGATTATATTGTGGTCGACTAGGTCGAATGCTTTAGTGAAATCAATGAAGGCGACAGCTACAGACGTTTTTCGTTTCTCGAGATGGCGGTATATGTAATCGAGAAAGCTGACAAGACAGTGAGTGGTGGAGGAAGTTTTCATATTGCCAAATTGCTGCGGGTCTACGACTCCTGCAATATCAGCATAAGCCCAGTCGAACACAAAACTTTCACAGATTAGGCTGGTTATTGGGGTGATTGCAATAGGTCGCAGCTGATTTAAGGATTGTGGGCTGGTTGACTTGGGCACTGGTGATACACAAGAGGTCATCCAGTCAGCTGGACATCCGGCTTGACTGAGAGAATCATTGATGGTGGAGCAAAGGGGTTTAGCAAGCTCCGGGGAGAACTCCTTGAAGAGTTTCATTGGTAAGTCAATGGGGGTGGTAGAGCGTTTTAATTTTAGTTTGTCCAGGCGTTTTGCTACTTCAAATTCTTCTACTATGTCAGTGGGAAGGGAGGCTGGTAGGTAAGCAGGGAGAGTGGTTGTGTCAAGCCGGGGGAGCGTCTGGCATATAGTAGCGAAATGGTTATTTGATTGCTCAGCTGCGTCAACATAAGTGAGATGGCTAAGGAAAGGGAGGGGGTGTGTCTTATTGTTTAGTCCACAGAGTTGACTGATGTTGGTCTGCTTCAGGTGTTGTAATTTGGTTGGGTAGTGGGACTTCTTTGCAGTGCGTATTTCGCGGATGACTCGGTTGCGAAGGGACCTGTAGCGGATGTGGTCATTGGGATGAAAGGGTGACTGGAGTGTGGAGAGCTGGAGACACTACTCTCAACTCTCAAGTTATAGGTGAATAGTTCGCGTGATGCAACGAGATCAGTACTGACAGTACCAGACTACTAGCTGGCGCCTGGCGGACGGTACTGATCACGTAAGTGCACTCACTGAAGCCGCCAACGCATTAACCCTTTGAAGATCGATGACACGTTTCTTTTCTCTTTTCTGACTATTATTAGACGATTCTATTCAATTTAGGAAGGGTATATGAAAGACAATAGACAGATGGCTAATTCAGCTAGTCTATACTGTTTATTCCCATAAATCCTTCCTAAGCTGCATAAAAGTGTCTAATGATAGCCAGAATAAACTGTCAAAATGCGTCACAATCCTCAAGGGGTTAATAATTGCATGATCATGTTCTTAAGCCTGTGGTACGGTACGGTACGGAATTTTGATCATTCTTCCGTACCTAAATCGTACCGTACCGTACTTCAAGGAAAATATCGTACCGTAATTCCGTACCGTACATTCTGACTAAATATCAACCATACCGTACCGTACCGTAATGCCAGCCTTGCTCTTACACACTGTCTGAGTGTCAGTGGGAGAAATTGGAGGTTGCCCAGAATAACGCTATGAGAGTTATTGTCAAGGCACCTATGTGGACAAAAGTTATAACTTACCTATGGAGACTGGTCTCACATCTCTGCTAACCAGGACGGAACGATTAACAGCGTGCTTGGCAACAAAACTGATTACCAGGGCTTGGGAAACTGACATCAAGAATGGACTCTTACGAGCACTGAACCTTAACAGAGATGTCTTTAACAAGAAAACATGACTATTGTGCGCATCTGACGCTGTAAATCGACTGGAACTGAAATATTGAAGAACTACAATGCAGAGACCTTAGAGACAACATTCATCTCATAACATCCGTTGTTGGCCTACTGCAAGGGATAAAACTACAAGATCGGCAAGTTATCATTAACTGGGTGCCCAGTCATATCGGAATCCCAGGGAATGAACGAGCTGATGCTGCTGCCAAGACTGCGTTAGGACAGCGAAACATTGAGATGAACATCCCGCCCAGTCAGTAGATAAAGAAGACCACAATAACCCGAGCTGCCCAGTGGAAAATAGACAAACATAGAAGACTAACAAGACGCCGACTGGACACCGGGGGAGACGGACCAACCAACGGGAACAGCAACCGACCCGTAAGGGTTTACCGTTACATTATTCCACCGTTCAAAAAACGCCACATCTTTCCGGGTCCCTGTGCACATGCACTGATTCCCGGAGATACCAAACTTGAATTCTCAACCAAACCACTCCCTGAAACGCTGTTAAACAGCAATTATATATATATAAATGTGACACAGCTCACTTTCCTTTTTTGGGCGGGGTTTCACACTCTCTGACCCTCTCTCACCATGAACGGTTACGAGTTTGATAACGTGGCGCGGATACGTCAGGATACGCCGACCTGACCCAAGAAATTAAACCTAGTTCTCAAGAAGTTCTTTGAAACTAATGAGATCGTGGGGGTCACCAAGGTGGAACGACTGAAGCTCCATGGTGACATCAAGATCACCTTCGCCGAGAAGGGTATGCCCGTACAGCTCGCGGAGATCCCAGACATCAACGGCATTCCATTTAAAATGATTGCCTACAAGTGGGACAACCTGAAGCTGGGAGTAATCTCCCACGCCGAAATTGCCCGCGTGGACCAAGCAGAGCTGAGTGAGCTCCTCAAGGGGCAACTCCAAGTTGTGAAGAAGCTGCCCGACACCACTGCCCTCATCGGACACCATACAACCTTACCCAAGGAGGCTCAACTGGCGCGAGTAACTGTGCCAGTCAAGCCCTACTGCAGACCGAAACGCAATAGGCGATGCCGTAAATTCAACAGAGCTCCATCAATTGAAAACCTCATAGAATATAAAAAAGCTAGAGCTAAGGCTACGAAGGTTCTCGGGGAGTGCAAGAGAGAGTCTTGGCGGGCATTCGTCTCCACTATTAACAAGGATACCCCTTCCTCTGAGGTATGGTCGGCTATAAACCGGGTCAGATCAAACAGAGGAAGGACTTTTATCCCACAGGTGAGTAGTGGAGGGAGGCTTCTCGACGAACCCCAGGCCATTGCCAACACCCTAGGCCAGAAGTTCGCAGATGCCAGTAGCTCCACCAATCATGATCCACGCTTCGGCGTGTTCAGTGATCGTGCCGAGCTCGTGCATCTCGACTTCGAGAACGGGGTCGAACAAGACTACAATCGAGCATTTTCCCCAGAGGAACTTTCTTTTGCTTTAAAAAAGGGCAAGGGCTCTAATCCTGGACCTGACGGTATACGATACGAGATGATTAGGCACCTTAACCAGGGAAACCTGGACAAATTGCTAGAAGTGTTCAATGAGATCTGGACGTCCAGAACGTTTCCAAACTCATGGCACTTTGCCCATGTCGTACCGATCCCAAAGAGGGACAAATGCCCTACTAACCAACTCATTCCGTCCGATTTCGCTCACAAACTGTCTGTGTAAGGTCATGGAATGTATGATAAAACGTAGGCTAATGTATTTTTTGGAAAGTAACAACTTATTGAGTGATCGACAGTGTGGTTTCCGCACTAGAACCACACTAGACCATTTAATAAGTCTTGAAACTAACATCTCAAAGGCTCTTTGCAGTAAAGAAACACTAATTGCAGTATTCCTAGACATAGAAAAAGCTTTCGACATGATATGGCGGACTGGCCTCATGATGAAGCTCCACGCCTTGGGTCCGAGAGGTAATTTGCCAATTTTCATTAGAAATTTTTTGCAAGACAGAACTTTTTCCGTCAAATTAAAAGATAACTTAAAGTCAGACACATTTGTCCTAGAAAACGGAGTTCCACAAGGCAGCGTTTTGGGCCCAATATTATTTCTCATAATGATTAATGATTTCCTATCGCCAGCACCCAGCTTAAGTGACCTCAAATTCTCCTTGTTTGCTGACGATTGCGCAATCTGGCGCTCCTCTCGGGTCGAGAGACTATCTGCACAAAGGGTGCAAGCCGGCCTAAAAGCCGCTGAAGAGTGGGCAATACAATGGGGATTTAGGTTTTCAGTTGAGAAGACAGTAGGAGTAGTCTTCACTAAGAAACGTAACATTAATAATCCAGTATTAAAATTAAATGATACTCCTATTAAATTTCAAACTTCAGTAAAATTCATCGGTGTTCATTTTGACCGGAAATTAACGTAGAAAAACCACATTAACGAGCTTGAAAGTAGATATCTTAAAGTCACAAACATCCTGAAAGTTTTATCAGGTACTACATGGGGAGCCGATAGGAAATCTTTATTAGTGGTGTATAAGACCCTGATCAGATCGAAACTTGATTATGGATGCCAGTTGTATGCTTCTGCATGCGACACCACACTCGCAAAGCTGACCAGAATACAGTACCGATGCCTTCGTCTATGTCTGGGTGCTTACAGGTGTACACGTATAGAAAAACTAGAGGTGGAGGCCCATGTCCCTCCACTCCACATCAGGAGGGACATGTTGACGCTAAGGTACGGGTTGAGTGCGGCTAGGAGGCGCGGTACAGGCCACCCAGGTTGGTGTGCTGTTGCTGAATCCCGTTTCCTGCAGCTGCGTAGGTCCCCGTCCTCGGTTGTCCGCCTCCAGACCTTGTGCCAGGGTGCTGGTATCCACTTCGAAGACGTTGATAGATATGTTCCACCGTTGTGTCCGACATGGGAGAGCCCCAACTTCCAGGTGGAAACATCGTGGCTTCCAGGAGGGAAGAATGACCTACATCCCGAGCTCCTTAAACAACTTTTCTATCAATTTCTAGAAGGATATAGTGCGTATACTCACGTGTACACAGACGGGTCCAGAACTGACGACAACGTTGGAGCCGGTATCTGGAGCAGAGACGGGGAGTGGAGCTCCCGCCTGCCGCGGCGTACAACCATATTCACTGCAGAGATGTTTGCAATAAGTAGAGCCATTGACATTGCAATAACAAGCGATGTCAATGATGTTGCTATCATTTCAGATTCTATGTCAGCTCTTAAAGCAATTCAAGGTGGTGACACTACCAGCAATGAGATACAGGGCAACATTATTAATAAACTACACGAGTGTGCCAAGAATATTGTGCTGATATGGGTGCCTGGGCATTGCAACATTCGGGGCAATGAACAGGCAGACAAACTAGCAAAAGCGACTCTGGGTCTCAGGGAGACAACCAATGTACCCTGGGAGCGTCAGTCGTGTCTCTCCTTGGGGAAGACATATACAACAGGGAAGTGGCAACTTGATTGGACGAGGTTAGATCTTCACAACAACTGGAAGACTAACATAGGAAACTGGCTTTCAGCATACAGAAAGAATAGGAGGGAAGAGGTGGTTCTCGCCAGACTAAGGTTGAACTGTACCCATTTGACCCACCTAAAAGCCTATTTAGACAACTCCTTTCCACCTATCTGTGCCACGTGCAACAAAATTCTTTCTATCCGACACATTCTGACGGAGTGCAGCCAGTACGAACCAGAACGCCGGCAGCTGGTGATGCTAGCTGCCGAGCGAGGCTTCGTGCTGACTGTACCCAATATATTGCAAGATGATGTCACCATAAGTGACGCTGTAATAATCTTCCTCAAGGAGACCCGTCTTATCGGCATGTTGTGAATGACACACGCATGAACTCTTTTTATATTTATAATATGTATGTAACCATGCCCCAAAGCAAATAAATATGAATAAAACAAAAATTAAAACATACAACATGAGAGACATATCACAAACCTTTCCATTACATACAACACGCACATATACCAAGTAAAACTGACACCCACCAACACATATTCAAACAAAAAGACACGGGCTACAAAAGACAATAAAAAAATCAGACACTAAAAAAGCAGTCCCAGACTCTGTTATATTTCACACTAAAGCCTGTTCAACGAGCTTTTATGGCGTGAACCTCAAATGGGGGACCACCCGTGCCTTTTACGTTGAACAGGCTTTGTGAAATATAACAGAGTCTAGAACTGCTTTCGGTATCCTGGTGGTCTAGCAGGTAGCAAGGTTCTGGTGTCACAGTCAAGGGTTTGTGGACGTGGGTCTGAATCCTGGCGGGCTGAGGTGCTGATTGCATGTGGTGTCCGGCTTGCTTTATATATATAATATATATATATATATATATATATATATATATATATATATATATATATATATATATATATAAATATATATATATATATATATATATATATATATATATAAATATATATATATATATATATATATATATATATATATATATATATATATATATATATATATATATATATATATATATATGCCATTAGCCCAATAAAACCAAGGTGCTTTTATTACACGAAATATATATAGATCTTCGTGTTTCGAAGCCGGATTTGGTAAAACGTTGCTCTGATCACCTAAGAGGCACGGGTGGTCCCCATTTGAGGTTCACGGCGCCATAAGCTCGTTGAACAGGCTTTATGTGAAATATAACAGAGTCTAGAACTGCTTTTAGTGTCCTGGTGGCCCAGAGGTAGCGTTCCCCGGTCACAATTATAAGAACGTGGGTTCAAATCCTGGCGTGGTGAGGTGTTGCAATGTGTGGTGATAAAACTGGATAGTGTGAAAGAAAATTATTCTCTTTCTGACTGGGGTCGAGTACACCTGATTGTATGGTGAGCTGACACACGGACAGGATTACCTCTGTCACTCTCACTCTCAAGACAAGTCACGGGAGTCAGGAGAGTAACTAATTACTTCTGAGTAGCTGTGCTGAGTCTACTAAGTGCCTTCCATTCTCTTCAACTATGGGTGTATGTGGGCTGCTTAACCAAGTCCTGGTGTGAGGTCGACGACCTTCATGGTTGATCTTACACTCGGTTGTGGGGGTGCTAAAGAATTTATTTGGTGTTATGCATGTGGTGTATTCTGGGCCAGTGCCAGTGTGCACGGTTAAGGTATTGTGGAGGAAGCACCCGTGACTTATGAATTCAAGAGTAAAGAATAAACACCTAGTTGGTAAACCTTCCCCCTGTCAAGTCATGAGTGGCTCCTCGTTCTCATATAATTTTGGGTCTTATGTATGCGCATGCTGATTGGGCTCTGATGATATCAGGCCATTATGCCATTTGATGATTATTTTGTTCGGTTTCAGACATCAATAATCTTATATATATATATATATATATATATATATATATATATATATATATATATATATATATATATATATATATATATATATATATATATATATATATATATATATATATATATATATATGCAAGCACATCACTGTGATATATATATATATATATATATATATATATATATATATATATATATATATATATATATATATATATATATATATATATATATATATATATATATATATATATATATATATATACTGTATATATATATATATATATATATATATATATATATATATATATATATATATATATATATATATATATCATTTCATCTGGGTACTAGTTTTACAAACCCAACCCCTACCAACAGTATATTGTAAATTGTCATTCCAAGACTCACAAGGCATATCATTTTTCACAAATAAAAACTTCCCAAAGACATGAAAATTTTAAGTTTAGTGGGACGTGTAAAGAGATATTCACATGAACATACCCAGCGATTACTCACCGCCGACCATCTGCCAGATGACGTTAACAACAGCGACATGAAGGGCGTGAGGCATCGGTGCAGGTCTTCCAGCTTGTTTCTTGAGCTGCTGCACCAGCTGTGTGCCCGACCGCTGCACGGCTGCCACCAGCTTGGACTTACCCATTCCCAGGTCTCGCAGTTGACGCAGAGCGAAGCGCCGGTTATTACGCCACAGAGACCCGTTACTTGCTATCACACCTGTAAGCGTCACCAACACAGAAAATGGGGTTGCAGAAACTTCAAATTTATTTTGGAAAGAGTACATGTAATGTGAAAAAATATGAGTAATTATCCAGAATAAAAACTTTATTTGCTCTATTGAAAATTCGTGGTTAGAGTTTTTATGTTTCGTTGTTTTACCCTGGGGGACGTTCAGTATAATTCATAGTCTTATTAATCTCGACAGCATACAACAACTTTTCAAAGGAAAGACGTGAAGATATGAAAACTCCCTTGCTAGTGATAGTTGTTATATATATGTATGTTTATATGCTGCCTTTATTGAATAAATATATTATATCTTATGTTACTTCTTACCAAAGTCAGAAAGTGTTTAGGCTTGTGTAAACACGAAATGTGTTAGGCACGTTGTAACTAAGAACAGAGAATAAACGCCCAGCCAGACCGACCACGTGCTTGTCATTCTCCCATTAAATAACGCAAGATACTACACTGGCGATGAGGATGGGATTCACAAAGTGTTGGTGAAGTCCTTGAAGAGAGGATAGTGACCACTGAAGGGAAGGTTATTCTGAACCTGGAGAATTTAAGTGAAGAGAGCAACCATGGCTGGCGTCAGTGGATACATCGGACGACTGGGGGAGTATGATGCAGACAAGGAAGATTTCACATCATATTGTGAGAGAATGGACTTCTTCTTTCTGGCAAATGAATTAATGGACGACGGTGGTGATGCTCAGAAGAAGAAAGCCCTTCAAGAGAAAATAAAAGCAATCTTTTTGACAGAGGTAGGAGCTAATGTTTATTCTACTCTGGTCAATCTGCTTACTCCAAACAAACCCAAGGACTCCTCACTGATTCAGATTACCAAGATTCTGAAGCAACATTTTGACCCTGCTCCACTTGAGATCGCTGAAAGTTAGAGATTTGGCACCAGAGATAGAGGTAAAGATGAATCAGTAAGTAAGTAATTTGAAGAAGTTATTCATTCACTGTAACTTTGGACAGTTCTTGAATCGAGCTCTAAGAGACAGGTTTGTAATAGGCCTGAATTATGAAAAAATACAGAATAAGTTAATGAACACCACTAACTTAACTTTTGAAAGTGCATGTCAGATAGCTACAAGCATGGAATTGGCCGAGAAAAACACCAAAGAATTTGTTGCCAATGCTGGTAGTGAAACAGTTGGCAGTAGTGGCTCAGTGTGTAAAGTAACTGTAGCTAAAAGGAATAATTATACCACAAAACAAGGAACACATGCTGATTTAAAATGTAAGAGGTGCCGAGGGAAACATGAAAGCTTTCAGTGTAAGTTCAAGAATTCAAAATGTTACAATTGTCGACGTATTGGACATATTGCTCCTGCCTGTCGAAGTGATAAAGGTAGAGTATATGCCGTTGAAGATGAAGAGAAGGAAATGAAAAACAGTATTCATGAGAGTGTTAGTAATTTTGGATCTGATAATGATGAGAGTGCCCATGTGTTTACTATTTACACCAGTCGTGAAGAGAAAGTTAAACATAGGTATAATGTGGACTTGTGTATTAATGACACACCTGTAACCATGGAAATGGATACTGCAGCTGATTTCTTCATAATGAGTAAAGATATGTATGACAAACTATTTGCGCATGTGCCTTTAGAAGACTCAGGTGTCAAGTTGAGAACTTATACTGGAGAGATTTTGAACACAGAAGGTAAATTAGAGTGTGAGGTAAAGTACAAAAATCAGAATTTAAAGTTGCCATTAATTATAGCTAGTTATGTGAATAGACCAACTTTGTTAGGTAAGAACTGGTTGTGTGAACTTGAGATGGACTGGAAGGAGATATTTAGTGTTAGAATGTGTAACAGTATTCCAGGTCTTGAGAAATTGCTTGAAAAATACAAGATTTTATTTGTAAAGGGACAGGATGGTATAAAGGGTTATGAAGCTCATATCACCATTGACAAAGATGTTACACCCATATATGCTAAGTCCAGACCTGTTCCTTATGCATTGAAAGGTGAGGTTGAGAAGGAATTAGACAGACTTGTGAGTGAGGGCATTATTGTGAAAACCGCCAAGAGCAATTGGGCTGCTCCAATAGTAATTGTACCTAAAGCTAATAAACCTGTTAGACTATGTGGTGATTATAAAGTTACCATTAATCAAGCTGTTGAGGATGAGCAATATCCCTTACCCACATCTCAAGATTTGTTTGCTTCACTAACAGGTGGAACCATTTTCACTAAGTTAGACTTGTCCCAAGCATATGCTCATGTCTCTGTTGATGCTGAAAGTCAACAGTACCTTACCATCAACACTCATAAAGGATTGTATAAGTTCAAAAGGTTGCCTTGTGGTGTTAAAAGTGCACCAAAGTTATTTCTGTGCATCATGGACAAAATTCTTGTGGGTCTTCCCAATGTGTTATGTTTTCAGGATGATGTCCTTATTGTTGACAGTGTCATGTTCAGGATGATTCCTGACAGTGACATCCAAAATCATGTCAAAACCCTAGCCACAGTATTCGAAAGATTGTTGGCACACAATGTCAGGCTCAACAAGAGCAAATGTTCATTCCTAGCTAAAGAAGTAACTTATCTTGGCTACAAAGTGAATGCAGAAGGGCTGAGACCTGTAGAAGATAAAGTAGGAGCCATAGTAAATTTACCTGCTCCAAAAAATGTCAGTGAATTGAAAGCTTTCCTAGGTATGATACAGTATTATTCAAGGTTCTTGAGTGGACTTTCATCAGTTTTAGCCCCTCTGCATGAACTATTAAAGAAAGGGATATCATGGAAATGGAACAGTGCAACTCAGAAGTCATTTGAAGATTGTAAAGCTGCTCTGTCTAGTACTGATGTTTTGGTCCACTATGATACCAGTAGAACACTAAAGCTTGCTTGTGATGCATCGGGCTATGGATTAGGTGCTGTCATAAGTCAGATAATGGATAACGGTGAAGAAAGACCCATTGCATATGCCTCGAGAACTCTTACCCAAAGAGAGAAAAATTTTGCACAAATAGAGAAAGAGGCTTTGTCTATCATATTTGGAGTAAAGAAATTTCACCAGTATCTACTGTATATGGGAGGAATTTTGTTTTAATAACTGATAACAAGCCTCTCTTGGCAATTTTGGGTCCTAAATCACCTGTTCCTACACTTGCTGCAGCAAGAATGCAGAGATGGGCTGTGATATTGTCGGCATATGACTATGAGATACAGTACAGACTTTCAGATGATCATTCCAATGCAGATACTTTGTCAAGGTTGCCATGTAGTGGATCAAATGATGGAGTAGAGCCTAAGGTTTATGCTGTAACCATGATAGCAGAAGATTTTCCAGTCACCTCCGGAATGATTGCTCATGAAACTAGGAAAGATGTTGTATTAGGAAGAGTCCTGGAGTATACACTAAATGGATGGCCAGAGATTTGTCCATCCTTAGACTTTCAACCGTATCATTTAAGGAGATGTCAATTATCAGTAGAACAGGGATGTGTGTTGTGGGGTATGAGAGTGTTAATTCCACAGTGTTTTAGAGGGCAAATTTTGAATGAACTGCATTTTGAACATCCAGGTATATGTGCCATGAAAGCACTGGCCAGAAGTTTGTGGCCTAAACTGGATGGTGAAATAGAAATGATAGTACGTTAGTGCTCTGTTTGTCAGAATGTTAGGAGTATGCCACCCAGCACACCTTTGAAAACCTGGAAATGGCCTACCCGTCCCTTCCAAAGAGTACACATTGACTTCTGTGATAAGGGAACAGACAAATTTCTTGTATTAATTGATAGTCATTCAAAGTGGATTGATGTTAAGCACATGTACAGTACTAATGCTGGTAGCACCATTGATGAATTAAGATTAATATTTGCCGAACATAGAATACCAGAAGAGGTAGTTTCTGACAATGGTCCTCCATTCCAATCATCAGAGTTTAAAAACTTCATGAGATTCAACGGTGTAAAGCATGTACTGACCCCACCCTATCATCCTGCCTCTAATGGTGCAGCTGAGAGATCAGTTAGAATTGTAAAGGAAGCACTTTCCAAGCTGGTAATTCAAGGAACTGTAGGAAAATCAATGAAACACAGACTAGCAAATTTCTTACTCAGATACAGAACCACGCCACATAGTGTGACAGGATGTACTCCTGCAGAGTTAATGGTGAAGAGACAGTTGAGAACAAGATTAAGTTTAGTTAAGCCAAGTCTGTTTGAAGTTGTAGAGAGAAAACAAGCTCAACAAAAGATGTATCATGATAAGAGTTCCAGGGAAAGAGTGTTCAAGGTAAATGATAGGGTGAGAGTTAGGAACATGGCTAAAGGTTATGGTACTGTACATGCAAAGTGGATAACTGGTGTCATTGACAAGGTATGTGGATCTATGACATATTTAGTGAAATGTGGTAACTCTTTGAGATATGTTCATATGGATCACATCATTCAGGCACATGACGAGATGAATGTAGCACCAGGACATGATGATAAACTTGACACAGTTTCAGATGATGATCATCATGATGATGTCAAAGATGATGTTTCCCAGCATCCACTCACTGTGTCAACTGATTGTAGTGATGATATGTCTGTCACTGATAATGCACAGAGTGCAAGTGAAACCCCTTTAAAACTTGATGGAGGGAATAGTCCTAGAAGATCAAACAGAGTTAGGAGACCTGTAATTAAATTAGACCTCTAATTATCTGAATTGTGAACAGGCCTTTCAAAACTGTTTAGTTAGGAAGTTATATTTGTTGTGTTCTATTCCCTTCTTCCCTGCCATATGTAATTCTGTACGTTTTGTTTATTTAGGATTTGTAGCAGCCATGCTCTCTTTTGAAAGGGAGTGAAATAGTGAATATATATATATATATATATATATATATATATATATATATATATATATATATATATATATATATATATATATATATATATATATATATATGTATGTTTATATGCTGCCTTTATTGAATATATATATTATATATTATGTTACTTCTTACCAAAGTCAGAAAGTGTTTAGGCTTGTGTAAACACGAAATGTGTTAGGCACCTTGTAACCAAGAACAGAGAATAAACGCCCAGCCAGACCGAACATGTGCTTGTCATTCTCCCATTAAATATCGCAAGATACTACAATAGTGCAACAAGATAATGTGTTCCACGAGTGATGGTGACTAAGGTGACATAGGCTAACCATTCACATGGTGACTGTAGCAACTAGTGTTATTGTAAGGCCATAGGTAGACGTAAATCATATTCAGAAAGACAAAATTTCAAAATTTATATTGACTGTTTGAAACTATGAAAAGTCGTCCCAGGAAAAAAAATTAAGTTCAGCTAAATAATGAAATAAAAACTCAACATTTACCCCAATAAAAATTAAAAATATGTATATATTTATAGCTGAAAGCAAGGTAGTATATTTGTCCTGAGAAATTATAAATTGCTTTGGATAGTTTGATTTTAACCTTGTGTAAAAATTGAAATATTTAAATCAAGAATATAAATAATATTGTAGGTGTATTGAGATGTGTTACAAATCCTGTAGCCTATAAATTACTCGAAAGGAATGATAATGAAATTTTAATTTCTTACAATAAAGAAGGAAGATGAAATGTCATTCAATCAACCAGAGTACCGTCCTCATATCTGAGGGTTGGTAACCACAGTCCACCACTCTATACGTTCTCGGGCTGTTTTTTTCCAATCCTCCAAGGTTTTGTATCTCTGTAAGGACCCTGTTTTTTATTTCAATCATCCATCCCAGCCTCGGACTTCCCCTGGCCCTCCTACCCTCAACTTTGCTAATTAATATTTCTGTTAGTATCCCCCATCCCTAATTATGTAACCAAAGTATATAATTTTCAGTTTTCTGTACATTTAAAGTATCTCAAAGAGTCTTTATTTGTTTTGCTGTCAGTGTAGCCCATTCTTAGCATTCGCCTATGACACCACATTACAAAGACCTCCAACCTTTTGCTGGTGTCTGCTGAAAGTGTCCACGCTTCTGATCCATACATCAGTCCTTGCCACATGAAGCCTTTCAGCAGCCTTTTTCTCAAATTAATGTTATGTCCCTTTTCATTAAGTTTTCGGAATTATTAATTGTTGTTTTTGCCTGCCCCATTCATGTTTTGATTTTTTCTGTATATCAACAAGCACAGATTTTTTTTTTTTTTACGGGGATTAACCCACCCTGGCACAGGTCATCGACCCACAACGGTGCCTAAGGGGCAAAAAAATAAGAGTAAAAAGCTAATGTCACTTTCCAAATACACAAAATTTTTCACTTCTTAAGTTCCCTGTTGCTTATCATAATTTTTATTTGTTTTATTTATTTCCAATTTGGAAACAACCATTACTTTCATCTTTACAACATTAACTCTTAACTCATATTTTTCAACTTTTCCCACTCATCTATTAACCAGTTTTTGTAATACCTTTTCACTTATGACTTCTCTCATTAAGATTTCTAAATATGCATTATACAATATCGGAGATAGAACACAGCCTTGCCTTACTCCCTGTTTAACTGTGAACCAATTTGTTAGTTCATTATTTACTAACACTGCAGCTTCCTGATACCAGTAAAGATTCTTTAAAATTCTAAAATCCTTCATTAATGACTATTGTTATTTGCTTTATCAAAAGCTATTTCAAAATCAACAAAGCAGATACAAAAAAATCGTGGATCACTAAGCCCCTTCACTCAAAATTCTCAAACCAAATATAGTTTTTCTAGTTCTTTTTTCCTTTCCAAATCTGTTTTGCTCTTCATATAACTCACTTTCTATTAAAAAAAATCTATTTAAAATTACCTTCAATATAACTTTGTAGCCATGACTTATTAAGCTTATTCTAAACTGGGTGAACTCTAAGGCTCCTGGCTTTATAGGTAACAATACAAATATTGATCTTTTTTTTAAATCACTGGAAAGGTCTCCTCTTTGGTATATAAAATTACATATTTTAGTCAAACGTTTTATTTCATTCTTGCCCATTTGGTTTTTTTTTTCAATTCTGCTGGAAGCTGATCAACCCCTTAAGTTTTATCAATTTTAATTTTGCTCACAGCTGCCTTAAATTCTGATTCCAGAAATGGTAGTTCGATCTTTATTTACTTTTCTTTTCTTACCTCTACTCTATCCTTATCATTGTATAGTTCTTCTACATACTCTGCTCATTTGTCTTTTGTTTTTGGGGGGTTCATATGTTTAATCTTTCTGTAAAATTCCAAATGGTTAAGCCTTCTGTCATCCTCTTCGATCTCTTGCATTTCTTTTCTATATAGTATTGCCGAGTCTATCTACATTATTTTTTTTTTAATTTCTTTGTTAAGTTCTTTGTAAGCCTCACTTCCTCTTATCATCTTTATTTGTCTACCTTTATCTATTTTCTTTAAAATTTAATTTGTCATCCACTCACTTTTAGCTTCTTTTCCCCTATGTCCTATAACTTTTTCCCCAGTCTCTAACATTATTTTTTTATAATTATTAAATTGTTGTGATGGTCCTTGCTTATAAAATTCATCATCTAGCGAAAAATATATATTTTCGGTTTCAATAACATATTCTATCCCTGCCCAGGATTTTAGTTTGCCTAACTCCCTTTTGTTTTTATCCGTAGTTTTTTTTTTCAATTTTTGAAACTGTGGCCTCACTAAATTCATTACAAAGGCGTGATATGACCCACAGTCTGCCGTTGGATAGGTATTGGCTTGGCTTATTGAATTTCTGAGTCGTTCCCGAATTAAAATGTAATCTATTTAAGTCCTGACTAAATGTTTACATTGTCTTGTGGTGAAACCCATGTATAGATATGCCTAGGGTGTTGTTAAAACCATGTATATACAATTATCATCTTGTTCCCTCACAAAAGTCAATTAATATTTCCCGTTTCTCATTTCTATTACCCGAATATAAACCATCTAAATTTCGCTCTCCACTTCATGGCAGCAGCACAGTTTGCCTCTCCAGTTAAAGGCAACAGCACAGTTTCCTTCTCTACTTAAAGTTAGCAGCACAGTTTCTTTCTTCACTTAAAGGCAGCACACAGTTTTCCTCTCCAGTTAAATTTCATTTTCCAACTGGGTCTAGAACAACCACGGCTTCTCCGTCAACCCAGAAGACTCGGAGATCGAATGGAACCGATTGACTTACCGTTGGCAGTTTCTTCCCCATACTGAAAAAATTTCCAGGAAGGTCTGTCGACGAAGTCCTGACTGGTAAAAGCGTCTTTGTTCAGCTGGAAGTCGTGGAGAATCACAATTACCTGCGTCCCGAATCTCCATCTGCAAAAAAATGATGTTCTGTAAAGTATTTATGGGACACGAGACAAAAAATATTTGTTTCTACATTGTCGTAATATTCATATACTAAACATATTTTCCTCCCGTATCCTGGCTTCTAATCTGGGTAAATGCCACCTCGTTGACTCAAAAGACACTGGTGCGTCTTGCGTATGACTAAAAATGTTAGACTTAATATTAATTCAATTCAATTCTCTTACTTTGTGATGTTACCACCACATAATAGGTGTTGCTCAGGAAATGCATAATATATTTACCCAAAGGAAAACAAGATATTTGGTTTAACATTTCGCTCCTCACAGTAAAACTGGTAAATTATCAGTGCCACTATTCTCTCTGCTGAAGTCGTACAGATGATCCAGTATTTTACATTTCAAAATATATAGATTCACCAGTTACCTAAAAAAAAATTAGCACAAAATCGAACATTTCATATTGTGATTTCTACACATCATATTGTTATGCTGAGGCATAATTTGGTATTATAATTTTTGTGAGCTAGGTGTTTTCAATATTTTCTGTCCCAAGCAGCAGTTATTTTGGCAAGTTTAGATCATTCTAGAACTCTACCGGGCATATCTATCTCGTTCCGACGTGCAACACCTGGATGTCACTAGAATGCTCTAGGCGTCAGACGAGACATATATAGACACCCACGAGCTGCCTAGGAAGAAATACCCACGAGCTACCTAGGAAGGAGACTCAGAACTGCACCTCGGCGAGGCAAGATCTTCTATGCTCCCGAGGTACTACGTGAACCTGGCGATGAGGCTGACCTGTGACCAGGCGAAGGTCGTAAGAACTGTATCCAGTCACATGCCCTTCGCGCAAGCAGCTAAACCTCCTTGTCCTACGGAAGCTTTTTGACTCCTTAAGAATCAGGGGGGGTGACAAGGGTCGTCCGCAGACCAGTGAGTGGTGGCCTAATCGTCACCTTCGCGGAATGGGAACAGGCCCAGCAAATAGCCAACATAACAAAAATTAACGGGATCAAGATACTAGTGAAAGCGCACACAGAGGATAACTTGGTGTTGGGAGTCATCTCCCACACCAAGATAGAACACTTTGAAAAAGAAGAACTGACCGAGCTGATCCGAGACCAGCTCTCAATAGTACGGAAGCTGACTAGCGTAACTGCACTGGTTGGTTACCCAAAGAATCTACCAAGCACCGAATTGCTGGGATGAGAGAACATCCCAGTAAAACCGTCGGAAAGAAGACCAACAAAGTGCTATAAATGCCAGAGGTATGACCATCTGGCAGGGAAGTGTCGAGCTCGGGAAGTCTGTTGCAGTTGCGGGACACACGGACACCAGCACACCAACTGCTCGGCGACCGCCGAGAAATGCGCAGCTTGTGGTGGCCCTCACTCTTCCTCCGACCGGGAATGTCCCAGGTGGAGGGAAAAGTGTAGGGTGGCTAAGCTGCGAAGCAAGAAAAAACTGAGCTACAAGGAGGCTCTCCTTGTAGTAAAGACCGAAGAATAGAAGAATCAAGACCCCAACAAGACCACAGAAAAGAAAAAATCAAGACGCCCCAAGAAGACCACAGAAAAGAAGCCAGAATCAAACAAGACCGAAGAAAAGACATACAGGCCAGATTCAGAAACGTTAAGAAGATCAGCGTTTTCAGACTTTAACGAGAATATACCAGAACAAGACCAAGAAGAAGAATGGAAATTGTAGAGCAAAAGAAAAAAGAAGGAACTCGAAAGAAAACGATTCAGCAAAAAAAACCAGCTTCGGCCGAAATAGCCGAAAGGCAAAGTGGCCAGTAATCCCGAAACAAGCTAAGCCTAGGAAGTGAAAGTCAGCTGAGCAGTGAGATGAGAAGACGCATGTCGCAGTTACTCCCGACCCACGTGCTTCCACTAGCTCGCGTCGGCGCCTGGCTATAATTACTGTCGCCACACACGCCACTCTCACTTTGACGTGGATATTTCGTCTCTTTTGAAATGACTTCCTTGTTTCTGTGTTTTATGCTCACATTTTTTAGTGCCCTCACCGATTCCCCCAGGATTAACGAACCCTACGGGAACTGTTGGTAGGACAGGCCACAAACGGGCCCCCTAGAGGGGTGTCAGCTGGGCCGGTGAGTTTAGCTGGTAGGGTGAGTAGGTTCCCCCTTTTTGGGGGGTCCTGTAGCAAAACCAGAGCCACCAACCTACGACCAACGCTGGAGGGGGAAGGGGGACTGGCTACCGCACTGGTCCTAAGGAACTAGTTAGGTGTAGTGACCCTTCATTGTCAATTTATTGATATAAACACGAGCGAGAGAGACGTAACCGATGGAAGGAAAATGCCACAAGAGGCCTCAGAAGGAAAACAACATCTCCGACATAGACAATAAGTCCCCAGCAATCCATCCCGAGGAAGAACCACCCACCTTCGCAATTCCGACTGTGATGAAGTACAAGATTCCCAAAGAAACCGAATTCAACCATGCATACGAGTTAGTGGTAGCACTGGAACTAGAATACAAGAACTTCAAGTTCAGTGTGAAGCCCAATCTAGTGGGAGACCTGATACTTTCCCCCCAAGGCCACAACACAGGCAAGATCCACAACGAGATCACCAACCTCAACAGGAAGACGGGCTAGATAATACCATAAATCCCCGAGGAGAAAACAACCAGAATGGTCCTACTACGATATCCTCTGGAACTACATGAAGAAGTCATCATAAAACATCCAAAAGTGACCAAGGCAGAGCGTTGTGTTACGAGTCAGGACAAATCACATACAAGGCAAATGCTAGTGGACATCAAAGGGACAGTCCCAGAGGAGGTAGACCTAGGCAACTGTGGGATTTACAAGTTGCGACCTTTTGTCCCAGAACCACTACAATCCTACAAATGCCAAAAATTCGGACATCACCAATCCAGGTACCACAAAGAAGTGAGATGTGGCATCTGCAGTCTAAGCCACAAGACAGAAATGTGAATTTAAAAACACAAGGAAGAAACCACCACGACAGTGAAGTACCCAAATTGTGGAAAGAAACATCACGCTTGGAGCACATCATGCCCAGAGAGGAGAGAGCGGATGAAAGTTGCAATGGCAAAAATTCAACCACAAAACATAACAGAAGCACCACAGAACACATTCGTGTGGGGTCAACAACAACAGAAAACAACCAATTCAACACCCACCCCGCCACAACTGTCAGACGATTCCTTCCCTGCACTTCCCCCACCAGGCTACAGGACAAGATTTAAGACACCGGGACAAAATCAGTCCATGCAGGAAACCATGACAAATCAGTGGACTCCACAACAGCAGTTCCAGAACTGTATAGCAGTAAAAGCACAGAACACTCCAGTACAGGTGGAGAACACCATATTGCCTGGGACAGTACAACCTCTTCACGCGACCACCCAACTGAACACACCCCAGTCTGCCAAACTACAAGTGGTATTTACAGAAGAACAAATAAAGCAGATGATCACCATTATGATAGTGACTGTCTCTACTATAATAAAGAAACAAGATGCCAGCACCGAAAATATAATAAATGCAGTTATGACACAGCTCACAGAAAAGATGCAGGAAGACCAGACCCCCAAAACTCCACAATTACACGTGGAACAGACAATCTTCAGTCAGATATCAGACAAGAAGAAGAACTTGCCATCCGAGAGATCACTCAAAACCGTGAAACCTCAAGCCCCTTCCAACAGATCACGAGGAACAGAACAAGAAGCACAGACCGTAAGCAAACAAAAGATGACATTTCCGCTTGCCTGGATACCAAAGGGGCCCAACTCCCTTGGCAGCATGATTCTCATCAGGGTGACCATCCCCAGTTCAGAAGTAGAACTAGTTCACTCTGGATATGGAGTAGAGGCACAAGCTGTTCGGATACACCTGGCAAACGACAGTCTTGTACTAAACATCTATAAATCTCCACCCAAAAGACTAGATGCCGGTGAACTACTGACACAAGCAACACAGGAACTTGTGCTAATTGCTGGGGACTTCAATGCCCAACAACCAACCATCAATCCGACCACAACAATGAACCAGGATGGTCACCACCTAGTGGAACTGCTGACAGATGTTCCAGAAATAACGCTCATTAATACTGGGGGAACTAACACACATACTGGGAGGAAGATTGGACCTCACATTCATCTCCACTGAGCTCGTTTCAGTAGCTCAGTGGGAGGTGGATGATGAAATGACCAGTGTCCACTTTGCAACAACAACTACTTTGTGAATGGAGGTACTCCCTCCTCCCCCACGTCCGCCACCCAGATGGAATTCCAAGAAAGCAAATTGGAAATTATACATGATGAACTCCAAAAATTGTATTCGAACTATGAACCAGCAGAAGATATTGACCAACTAAACCAGGACCTTACTGATGCCATACAACACGCAGCAGAGGAAGCAATACCAAAAATAAAACCTTCAAATAGACACCACAAAGACTACTGGTTCTACAATGACGAGGTCAGAGAACAGAATCACAGAATCAATACATTTGGAAGACATCTCCGACAGTGCCCTTCCCCTGAGGGAGTGAAATTCTTGAGAGCTGCTGTCCAACATGCTCGTCAAATTACTCAGAAAATTAGGGAGGACAAATGTCTCGAGTGGTGTGCAACTTGTAATGCACACACCAACCTCAGTGAACTCTGGAAAAAACTCTAGATAGCAATAGGAAAACTGCCCATAGCTCCAGCCCACCCCCAGCCACTACAGGAAACAAGTCACTTGGCAGAGCACTTTGCAGAACACTCGCCATCAGCTTAACTACCTCTTGAAATTAGATTTCATCTACAGCAAGTACAAGTGGAGAGAGAAGTAGTAGTCAGACATGCAATTGAACAAACTGACACTACAGCCTGTCTGTTTACTATAGAAGAAATCAGAAGGGCCAGGAAAACAAGCAAAGTCACCGCCACTGCCAGTGATGGTATAACCTATTCATCGTTCAGCAATGCAGGACTTGCTGGTGAACTTGCTCTCCTAACAGCTATCAACGCATCATGGTCAGCAGGCAAACTCCCGTGAGCTAGCAAAAGGGCAAACATTGTTCCCATTCCCAAACCCAATGATCCCCAGAATTTCAGACTAATATCACTAACAGCATGCATCGGCAAAACCGCCGAAAGGATGGTCTATACACGACTCCTCTGGAAAAATGGACCACTTCACCACAATATCTTTGGATTCACCAAAGGTGTCAGCACTGCACACAGTTTGGCCACTGTCCTGGGATCAATTGGTCAAAAGAAGGCAATCGTATTATTCCTTGATCTAAAGAGAAAGCATTTGAGCTGTTAAATGCACAGGCCATTGTAACCACTTTGGCCTGGAAAGGCATCAAGGGATGCCTATTGGCTTTAATTGCCGACTATCTCCAAAACAGAACAGCAAGAGTTTCCTGTCAAGGACAAGTTTTAGATCACCAAAGACTGGAAAATGGCACCCCACAAGGAGGAGTTTTTAGTCTAACTCTCTTCAACATCCTTGTAATGGCCCCTGTTTCATAAACAGAAGAATTATATAAATGAGTTAATTACATTTGATTTATATACTGATTTATCCCCTGTAACTTTCCACTAGCTATGAGGTGACATGTTCAGTGCACGTGATAGGGTGTGCCTCCGGGAAGCCGCATCATATTATGCTGAATTAAGGCATTTAGTAGCCGGCTCCCTGGCCACCCAAAGCAGGTTGTAGTTTGATATCCTTGGCTAGAGGAAGACGTTATTTGAGAGCCATCGTGGATGGTTCCGTCTTCCCTCGAGGGAGGACCACGTGCGTATTCCGTTCTCCTTCGATGGGTCACTACTCATAGAAGTCTCACTCATAATCTTACATCGAAAGGACGTGATTAAACGGTCTCTTTACATAGGCACCGTCCTCTACCTGCACACTCATAAATAGTGGAAGTTACGGTTGATTTACACTCAGGTATTATATAAACAATAGTTTTTCAATAAAAGAAGAAACAGACAATTGGGTTTCGCTACTCTTACCCAATATAATATATGTTTACTCCCATATACATTACAACTAGAACATAGGTGACAGCTAGTGTGAGTACGAATACAACATTCCGGTCTACGTACCAAGGCGTCAGTATTTTGCGAAACAAGAAAAACAAAAAACAGTGACGTCATACATGAAATATGCGAGTGTATTGATATATCCCATAGTGAGACGATTGTAGTTGAGTGTTTCTCATTCTCTCTCCCATAGAGGTGTACAGAATTATTCCAATAACCGATACTAAGTTATTGTTGACTTATTGCCATACGGCTAGTTAGTGATACCCCTGTTTAGCGACGGGTGGTGGCGGTCAGGAAGGCGTCTTGTCAGCATTCTTAACCTGTGTCCGCCGCTTGCAGTGTTGCAGACATACCCAAAAACTTTCAGGGTTTACTAACAAAATACCTTTCACAAGTGTCTGGACGACTTTTGTGGCTTCGTGATCATTAATGCAGTACTTCCGGTGCCCCAGAGAGTCCCTCATATATACAGGGATTCAGAATGTTTGGGCACACAGAAGCGGCGACATCGTATCAGCGAGCAGAGGACCTGATTCTTCATCGTCAGCACTTGGACATACTGTGCAGGTACTCCCCTGTCATGAAGTGGATTCACCCGGCGTTCGTCATTGCAGAGCGTTGCTAGGCTACGACACTCAAGAGAAGCGCACACTGACCGACCTTGAGAGGGTGGCAACACTCATCCACACCACACCCGCCTACAGCTGTCCCAGTGGGAGAAACTGACGTACCCACCCACCCACCACCTGCGACCAGCTGGACGGATCCCATTTTATACGCAGACGCCCAACCCCTGTATTAGGTATTTAAAGATTCACATACTTTATACACACATATATATAATCAACGGCATGCCTTCACATTGATAGGACATAGGGTAGGCTATGTCATTGTTCTAAGTGTCTTACTTATGTTAATGTATACTGACATAATATAATTTCCAGTATTTATTTCTTACCTGTTCAGTTATTGATACTTTAATTATTTTAACTATAATTTTTATCAATTTCCTGTAAATGGATAGACAAGGTTATTTCTTTGGTTCGTATCTAAATAATTGTTCAAACCTTAGACATGGAAAATGTGGACATTTTCTTTTGATCCCAGGGAGGATAATAATGTTTATAATTTTCAAACTACATATTTTATTGATGTCACAGACACATCTTTTCAAAATAAAAATATGATAGTTCTACAGTAAAATATCACAAACTGTAAATTTTCAGCCATGCCGTGTAGAACCCTTCACAACTCAGTACCATTGCTCTCTGCAAACATGAATGTTTCGTAGAAAGAGTCTTATGCACCACACACTCATTCATCTAGCGTGACAGTAGCAAAAGTTGTACATTGCAAAGAAGGTGCGTTCTCAAACATGAAGTAGGCGAAGATTATTTCTGCCATATTATTCCCTGATTTGCTTACTCAAGTTAACGATTCCACTATTGTGTTGATATTGGCACTAATGTTTGTGTTTTACGTCGGAATCATCCAATTTTGCCATTGTACATGGATACTAGCCCGTAAGACACTTAAGTCTAGGACCCCAGTAGTTGATGAACCTATGGTTCCATAGTCCCTAGCTTAGTGTTTACACATATGTTTGAAACATGGTTAGGCTTATGTATAGGATGTTTATCTGCGAGTTTAGTGTAGTCCTTGCGGATCTCGGAGGGTAGGTGACCGAGCGATGTAATGGCCCCTGTTTCATAAACAAAAGACTTATATAAATGGGTTAATTACATTTGATTTATATACTGATTCTTCCCCTGTAACTTTCCACTAGCTATGAGGTGACATGTTCAGTGCACGTGATAGGGTGTGCCCACAGGAAGCCGCGTCATATTATGCTGATTTAAGGCATTTAGTAGCTGGCTCCCTGGCCACCCAAAGCGGGCAGTAGTTTGATATCCTTGACTAGAGGAAGAGGTTATTTCAGAGCCATCGTGGATGGTTCCATCTTCCCTTGAGGGAGGACCACGTGCCTATTCCTTTCTCCTTCGATGGGTCACTACTCATAGAAGTCTCACTGATAATCTCACATCGAAAGGATGTGATTAAACGGTCTATTTACATAACCGCCGTCCTCTCCCTTCACACTCATAAATAGTGGAAGTTATGGTTGATTTACACTCAGGTATTATATAAACAATAGTTTTTCAACAAAAGAAGAAGCAGACAATTGGGTTTCGCTACTCTTACCCAATACAATATATGTTTAGTCCCATATACATTACGACTAGAACTTCCTCATGGAAAACATGTGTCGGATCCACTTTCAAGTGGGTACCAAACTGCTTTGCTATGCAGATGACTTAGCACTGATAGTAAAAGGCAGAAACCACATCAGCAAAGTCTAAAGAGCACTAGACCTCATCAGTAAAGAATGTATGAGTCTCGGGCTCAAGATATCAATCCCCAAATCGAAAGCCATGAGGATTGGACACAATGAGCCGGTGACACAACTGCAAATACAAGGTATTGCCCTACAATGGGTCAATGTATACAATTACCTGGGCATCTTGACTGACAAAGGCCTCAAATTTGACAATGAGATAAACTATCTAAGAGACTGAATGAGCAAGAGTCAACATGATGAGAGCCATGACAGGACCCAAGGTGGGTGCGGGACTTGTAGTCCTAAGATCGCTATATATTTACGCCATTCGATTATTAACAGACTATGCCACACTGTCTGAGTGGCAGTTCGAGAAATTGGAGGTTGCCCAGAATAACGCTATGAGAGTTATTGTCAAGGCACCTATGTGGACAAAAATTTAAAACTTACACATGGAGACAGGTATAACATCTCTCCAAACCAGGACGGAATGATTAACAGCGTGCGTTGCAACAAAACTGATTGACCAGGGCGCAGGAAAGTGACATCAAGAATGGACTCTTACCAGCACTGAACCTTAACAGAGATGTCTTTAACAAGAAAACATGGCTATTGTGCGCAGCTGACGCTGTAAATCGACCGGAATTGATAGACACAATCCTCAGTAAAGGACCTGATATAATGAGTCCAAATAACAGCACCCCAGCACCGTGGGAGTCCCAGCCAGCAGTCTTCAACATTCTACAAACTGGGACAAGAAAGGCTGACTGTAACATACATGAGCTCCGACAGGTAGCAGAGAGAAACATGAAGGCTCTAACACAACGCAATAGTACGGTGTATTACACAGACGGTTCCATAGAGCCCACCAGTACGAAGGCAGGAGCAGCCTTCACCATTGAAGGAGGTAACACGTCTCTTTGGAGAACCTCAGATGGATGCTCTACTTTGCAAGTTGAGCTAGCTGCCATATTTAGAGCCCAAAGACACGCTTCCATAAACAGTCAACAAGGTGTTTTAATACACACTGACTCACGATGTGCTATTGAAGCACTACAATGCAGAGACCCGAGAGACAACATTCATCTCATAACATCCGTTGTTGGCCTACTGCAAGGGTTAAAACTAAAAGATCGGCAAGTTATCATAAACTGGGTGCCCAGTCATATCGTTAGAATAGGGAATGAACGAGCTGATGCTGTTGCCAAGGCTGCGTTAGGAGCAGACCACAATAACACGAACTGTCCAGTGGAAAATAGACAAACATAGAAAATTAACACCAGTATCACGATCGGCCAGGTGGTACTATCTGGTCACGAATTATGAGAGACCACCACTCATGAAGGATATGACAAGAAAGGAAGAAGCCATCTTCTACCGACTGAGACTGGGATACCCATGCATATGGGAAATCATTGTACAAGTACCAGCAGAGCAGCGCCTGTGCAAGACCTGCGATAGCGGACCAGAAAACTCACTGCAGCACTACCTCATAGAGTGTCTTGGAACACAATTAGCTAGGAGAAACATACTGTACAACCCACTATCACAGTAGAGAAGGTTGCCAAAATGCTAACCACCAACCACTCTAAAGAAACCCTACAGTTTCGTACCGAGAATCCACCCCCACGCTAGTGGTGGAGATGTACAGTTAACTAAAATGATGCTTGTGTTTTATCCTAGCAATGGGTGGACCAGCATTTTAGCTTAAGGTCCGCGTAAGTAATATTCCTACAAATCCTAAAAAAAAAATACTGCCTGGGAAGTCAGTCACTAGACACTCGCCATCCAGCCTTCGCCGTGATAGGACCTCTCCCCAGACCCTTCACCGCAAAAGCCAACCAGCCAGCCAGCTTTTGTCTCTAACTGCTGACTCACTAACCGTCACCTGACGAATCGAATCGAAAATGCTAGTGACAGGGGGGAAGGAGGTTCAGGGGAAGAATAAAGGGAGGATTGAAGTGAATTTTAGGAGGAGAGAACAGATGCAGTGGCTAAGCACCGCTTGCGTGAGGGATTGTAAGATGGAGGCAGCAGCAACTCGCCTGGACGCGGCAGGGAGGCGACAAGACAAAGCCAGGCTAGCGTCAGGTCAAGCGTCAGGTGCGTGTTGGGTTGGGCAATGGATGTTCAGTGCTTGGTCGGCTTGATTGTGTTTTGGTTTCTTGTGTGGAGGAGATGTCTTGGTCTTCTTAGCTTGATGTCGATTTTCTTCTCACTCTCCTCCTCTTCTTGCTCTCTTGAAGTGTCCATTCGTTTGTGTTTGGGTCTTGTTGTTCGTCTTCCTCGTGTATTAAGTCCTCATAGGTGTGGAAGAAGTCAGAGGCGGTGAGGTTGACCACGTGGGCTTCAGCTCCAACGCATTTTCTGTGTCTCCCCACTGATCAGGGGTGTCTCCTGATCAAAAGCGGATAGATTGGGTGCTCTGTAACGGCTACCGACAACGGACCTGGACCGCGATCCCACTGATGTTACCTACACCAGTGGCTATTCTTTCTCTGTACTTCCTTCTTTTTCGCTCTGGCCTGGGAACCTGCACCCTAAAGGTGTATTCGTCCTTGTGTCCCCCCCTGTAACTGTTCACCTCCCCACAGGAGTTTGTGAACACTAAAGGGGGCAGGAGCAGTGCCCATCCCTCTTCCGAGCCTTCTTGGGTAACCGTGACCGTTCGGGTCCCCTTAGGGAAGGGGTTGCAATCCTTATTCCCCGTCTTATTAGGTACACTAGCTCACGTCTATAAGTGATCATTCATTAACACTGGGAAAGTAGCCTCCCCTGTCGGGGCTTCCGGGAGAGAGTTGCGTGAACCCCTCTACGATCACTCGACCAACAAGTAGCGGTGGGGGCTGTTGTAATTCCCGTGAAAGCTCCTCTCCTGGAATAGGTAAGTCTCCAGCCTCACTCCACGCAACGGTGGCCTGTCCACCACGTACTCTCTGAAATGAGGGCACGCCAGGTACCGATACGCTACCATCGCTCCCATGAAGGGGGAGTGTGTGATGAAAGAAAGCAAAACTAGCAAGACTCTTCACTGCAACCCAACTCATCAAAATATCTAACCTCATCACTACCAAGGACTCCTTCATCGCCCTGTACCTGACTGAGAATAATGTAGATTTACTCCTATCGAGCGAGAGCACAAGAAAACTGAAGTCTGCAAAATTTGAAGTTGCATTCGCTCCACAACTCCGAGAAAGGAAGTCAATTGTAGTCAAACGACTAGATAAAGCGATCACCGAGGAAGCAAGTGAACATAAATTGGTATTTGACATAGAACATAGAAACCAATGGGCCAAGGAGGAGGAATTGGTCAAGCTGCCCAGACTGCCATTGATGCTCAAGATAAGATTCACAGAAATAGCCATGGCCCAAAGAGCAATCCAAGAGGGACTTTGTCTCTCCTACTACCATGTCAGTAGCAGCCAGGTGGAGCAGGAGGAATTCTTCCCCCTCCCAACAAGCTGGAACTGTTACAAATACTCACACACGGCTACAGACTGCCCTAACAAGGACACCAACCACTGCTCAGAATGCGGGAACAAGGGGCACACCTTTAGGGATTATAAATACAAAGATGCCCCCAAATGCCTAAACTGTGAAGGAGATCACAGAACATTGGAAACTCGCTGCCCCAAAAGAAGGAGAAGGACAATGGGAAGACAGCAAAACAGCACATATTCAGCTGTGACAAAATTAACCAGAGAAACGACAAAGGTCCTCGAAAAAGTCGCCACACCACCCCCCGCAAAGCAACCTATTTTGCTTCAATTTACGAATAATCATTCCAAAAAACTAATGACCTCCATATTCCACGCCCACATCATGAATATAGCCAGACCTGGAACTTTTGCCACGGCAGCAAGTGACATGTTCGCTGCCAACAACCTGCCAGACATGGAATTCCCAAACAACATGCCTTCTACCGAAATTTTCAACATAATATACAAAACAGAGAGCACTGTAAATCAAGAACCATGGACTCAATAACAGACTATCTCAAACAAACAACCCGAGCCAGCAAGCGAGGAGGAAACGATGGATGACGAAAACGAAGATGAAACCACCACAATAACAGAACAAGCCGCCAGGTTCAGCACCCCAAAAAAGAATCAAGCAGGAACTATGGCACCACCACCTTCACCCAGAAAGACCACGGAGAACAAAGACCAAGGCAAGATAAAATACACATACTCAGACAAAAACCTAGATGACACACATATTAAAACACTAATTAAGAAAGGAAGAATCATCACAAGACACAAGAGAATAGAGAGTTGATCAGTCAACATATAAAAAGATCCACCTGGGCCTACTGACGGACAGGAGAGGGTCAGGGCAACAGCTACAGTGTATACTTATTCCTGTGGGTGTCTGTACATGGAAAAAGAGAAGAGATAAAAAGATAATAACAGGAATGCATGGAGAAGATGACTATAATAGACACAGGGTGAATGTAGACAGTGAAACAGACAGGAGGTTGACAAAAATAGACAGATTCATACATGCACAAATAGACAATATGGCAACTAACATGACGGACAGACTGCTGACTGACTGGTTCACATTAGACAAACAGGCAGACACACGCCAACAACGGATAAGACAGACAGATTTGACGACACAAAGAGTACAGACGGGCTTACATTCAAACACCACAAAGACGAACAGACAGTTGGGATGGCAATAGACAGAACGGATAGACTTGAGACAGATTAGAAGGCATTTATAAACAAGAATAACACCAAATTGACCATAGCTGCGTCAGTGAGGGTAGGAAGTCTTACATCCACCAGCGAAAATAATAAGATGCATTGAAAACTAACACCCTCGCGCGGAAAGAACATCGATGGTCGGTCAGTCATGTGAGATGGGCCTAAAACTGACTAACGTAGATGATGACTATGATGACTTAACACAGGTGATGACTTAAGCAGATGGTGACTCATCTAACCAAAATCAAGGTCACTTCTCTTCATAATATAATTTCTCTGGGAATGATCATCAGTGATTCATAATAATTTTTTTTTTATGATTATAACCTCTCCTTATGGCAAATATTTCTTTAACTAATTATTCTAACCTTTATTCTATTCCTTCTTATAGTATATTAGATACTGTAAGTATCACGACCACGACCATGATTATAACAACCACGACCATGATTATAACAACCACGACCATGATTATAAAAACCACGATCATGATTATAACAACCACGACCATGATTATAACAACCACGACTATGATCATAACCACGACCATGATTATAGCAACCACGACTATGATTATAACAACCACGACCATGAATATAACAACCACGACCATGATTATAACAACCACGACCCATGATTATAACAACCACGACTATGATTATAACAACCACGACCATGAATATAACAACACGACCATGATTATAACAACCACGACCATGATTATAACAACCACGACTATGATTATAACAACCACGACCATGAATATAACAACCACGACCATGATTATAACAACCGACCCATGATTATAACAACCACGTCTATGATTATAACAACCACGGCCATGATTATAACGACCACAAATATGATTACAACAATCTTGACTATGATTACAACAACCACGACCATGATTATAACAACCGCGACTATGATTATAACAACCACGACCATGATTATAACAACCACGACTATGATTATAACATGCACGACCATAAATATAACAAGCACGACCATGAATATAACATCCACGACTATGATCATAACCACGACTATGATTATAACAACCACGACCATGATTATAACAACCACGACCATTATTATAACAACCACGAACATGATTATTACACCCACAAATATGATTATAACAACCACGACCATGATTATAACACTCACGACCATGATTATAACAACCACGACTATGATCATAACCGCGACCATGATTATAAAAACCACGACCATGATTATAACAACCACGATCATGATTATAAAAACCACGACCATGATTGTAACAACCACGACCACCTGGAAAACGATGTCGACTGTACGAGGTCAGCCTAACGGCAGTTGCGCGCTAGCCAAGCACGAGCGTTTGAACTTTCAAGCCTAGATAAACTGTACCACCGGATTCTCCACCGGGCACGAAGGGCCCACGATCACTTGCCTAATATACTATAGGACTAGGCGTCTGTCTGCCTCTCTGTTTTGGGCAGCCGAAATGGCACAATCGTTTTTCATCAAACTTGGTGGAAAAATCGCAAAAAAATCGTGGAGTGGAACAATCTTAGTTCCATGTCGATGGTTTCTTTAGGAAGGCATTAATTAACAATTTTATTTACCATGGAAAACGATGCAAGTCTACAGACTTGGCGCACCCTAATTAACCATGCAAGTCTACGGACTTGGCGCACCCTCAATCGCTGTACGCTGTCAGCCGGACCGCGAACCTGGCATGAAGGGCCCACTGTCATACAATACAATACAATGTAATACAATACAATACAAAGCAAAAAAAAGAGTACAGTACAGTACAATACAGTACAATACCATACAATACCATACAATACAATACACAACAAACTATAAATATTTGTAAGAATAAAACATAATTATATCGACATGTAAGACTCACAACTTGATAAGATATCCATAAGACTTTAGCTATTAAATGTTTTGTTATTAATCCAGTGTGAAATGTATCGGTATTGGTGGTACAATCCTAATGGTCTCTAATCCTGTTGATTAGGTGAGGTTTATCTGGGTTAATTGAGACTGAAGATTAGGTGTGGGGTTTATTCTACCTGTGTTAGTCTCAGGTACGACCCTTATTGTAACAATCACGACCATGATTATAACAACCAGGACCATGGTTTTAACAACCACGACCATGATTATAATAACTACGTCTTTGATTATAACAACCACGAACAATTATTATAACAACCACGACCATGATTATAACAACCAAGACCATGATTATAACAACCACGACCCGTGATTATAACAACCACGACCATGATTATAACAACCACGACCATGAATATAACAACCACGACCATGATTATAACAACCACGACCATGATTATAACAACCACGATCATGATTATGACAACCACGACCATGATTATATCAACCACGACCATGATTATAACAACCACGACTATGATTATAACAACCAGGACCATGATTATAACAACCACAACCATGATTATAATAACCACGACCATGATTATAACAACCAAGACTATGATTACAACAACCACGACCATGATTATAACAACCACGACCATGATTATAACAACCACGACTATGATTATAACAACCAGGACCATGATTATAACAACCACAACCATGATTATAACAACAACGACCATGATTACAACAACCACGACCATGATTATAACAATCACGACCATGATTATAACAACCAGGACCATGATTTTAACAACCACGACCATGATTATAATAACTACGTCATTGATTATAACAACCACGAACAATTATTGTAACAACCACGACCATGATTATAACAACCAAGACCATGATTATAACAACCACGACCCGTGATTATAACAACCACGACCATGATTATAACAACCACGACCATGATTATAACAACCACGATCATGATTATAACAATCACGACCATGATTATACCAACCACGACCATGATTATAACAACCAGGGCCATGACTATAACAACCACAACCATGATTATACCAACCTCGGTAAACTGTACAACCGGACTCGCCACCGGGCACGAAGGGCCCACGATCACGTGTTATATACTGTAATAGCCATGAAAATAAATCCTTTGTATTTACATACAAACGTCAAAGCGCCTTTTAAGAACTTTCGTGGTCTGCTACAATGTGGAAGAACTGAAAGAGGTATAACCTATTTGTTTTCCACTTATTCCCGCCAGAATACGGCAGGTTGAAGGTCGCCGCCAGTGACAAAGCGGTGCACTATACCAAAGATTCTGACACTATATAAGGGAAGCACAATCCAATGGGCGAACGCGATCATCGCAGATCCGTAGATAGAGCTTGGTCAACCGGACGCCAGGTTAATACTCAGTGGGTAGGAAGTCTTCTTGAGTTGTCTCTCACATAGTTTATAAATATTATTATTCAACTGTAAACGTGTACAACAATTATACTAAATAAACATCATTTTCATCACCATCTTCTTCATCATCATCATCATCATCATCATCATCATCTACAGAATGTGGGCAAACTTTCTCATCAGCTGAGTAACAACAGGGCGACCACATGTCACCGATTGACCTAGTTGACCGAACTCTACGGCTCTGGTTCATCACCCAAAGTAACGCCGCTAAGCAGCTGGGAGTACACAAAATATTTAATTACCAGATATGGAATAAAGGGTGGAAGACGACGAATTCGGCTAAATCAAGATTTTCTATCGTACACCTGATGTTGTTTTTTTCAATGTTGACTGTTGACTGTTCATTATGATAGTTTTTATGAGCTCTTTCTTTATTTAATGCATTTAGTACTGATAACGTTCCACTTTTCAGAATTGTTAGATAGCATCAGAGTATCATTAGAATACATAAGATCAGCAGGGTACCGTTGTATTCTCGAAAATGTAAGCTGGAATTTTGAAGTTTTGGATAATTATTCATTTAGGACCACCCATGACTTTTCCGAAGAAATTATGCTTTCCCTGTATAATTAGATGTGTTTTGAATGGATTTCAAACTCATTTCTTGGGCGAATTTATGAAATCCTTACCAACCCAACCCAACCCAAATTGTAAGGTAAAAACAGGCAATGCAAGAACCAATTCAAGCTTAACGAAACCTGAACTACACTAACCTAACCTAACTTTACCTAAGCAAACCTTACCTTTGTCTTAGCAATTTTGTGGCGTTTCATGAAAAACCAAATGGCAAAAAATTTATAGAATACATCAACAGAACTTTTATATTGATTTCTATATAAGGATGTAGAAAATAAGAAACACATTATAGCACTTTTGTCTCAAAATTTATATTTTCCAGTCACAGGTATCCCTGGCTACACGAACGAATATTCGCTTATACAAATATTCTTTTCTTACACCTCTTTCTCCCTATACAAGAGCCATGGTCCATTAAGGTAATCTACCAAATTTATATTTTCATTAATTTCTTAATGTGCTAGGTGCTAAATTATAGTAATTAGGTCTCAAGTTATTTACAGTAGTTACAGTAGCTAAGTAGGTATTTTATTGTTTATGAACTGATTTAATTGTTTAGGTATACAGTGGAGGTTATCTTGTACTTAATTACTAAATTATTGTAGTTAGTACTAATAGCCATTAGGTGTGTTTTTGTTTTGTAAATGTCTAGATCCGCCACTGGAAATTGCTTAGCCTCAACAAAGGACCCTATATGCATCTCGAACTGCATACCTGCATACCTGTATACCTCACAATTTTACTAGAAAATGCAGGCATTCCTCTCTATACGAATGGGCTAGATTTCTTGAATATTATTTGTGACTATACGTATATCAAATAAAATAACAAAGAGAAAGATAGTATTTGGTTCCCCAATGACATGAAAACCTCAATATTACACCTAGACAAAATGTAATAGGTTTACAAGCAACAAAAAACCTACCTAACTATTGTAAATTAGTACCTACCTATTGTAGTTTAGTAACTAAGTAAAAGAAAACCCATCAATGTATACCAAAAAGAACAAAATAATTTCACAAACAACAAGAAGCTAGCTAACAACTGTAAATTAGTAATTAACTATTGTAATTTAATATTTTTTTTTACGGGGATTAGCCCACCCGGGCACAGGTCACTGACCCACATCATGGCCTGGGGGGCGAAAGTGTAATAATATTAATAATAATAATAACAATAATAATAATAATAATAATAATAATAATAATAATAATAATAATAATAATAATAATAATAATAATAATATTAATATTAATAATAATAATAATAATAATAATAATAATAATAATAATAATAATAATAATAATAATAATAATAATAATAATAATAATAATAATAATAATAATAATAATAATAATAATAATAATAATAATAATAAAGAACCATAAAGAAATAAAAATGAAAAAAAAGATTAAAAGTGAGAAACAATATATGTATGTTGTGTTGTCAATAGTAAGTGAAACAATTGAGACCCTGTAATTGTGTGTAAATGATGCAGAAAGTCAGATCAACAATCTGAGACTTAGTCATAATTTTTGTGATGCCATGTGTAACAGGGTCTACCATAGACAACATTATGCTTCCAATATCTTCCCCGGCGTCAGTACCTCCCTGCTTAGTAGCTACCTAATACCTACTACTGTAATTTAGCACCTACCACATTAAGAAGTTAATGAAATATAAATCTAGTACATTGTAAAGTACAGTCTCACCCAAAAGTTCGTTAACTCTCCCAGCCAGCTATTGCTGCACTGCCTGCTTCAGATGTTTGAAACTGTCTCAGTACCAACCAAGACATGAAACTGACACAAATGAATCTAAAGGTTCGAAGTAACAGACTCAAGTTCATACATCTGAAGCAAGCGGTGCGGCAATCGCTGGCTGGAGATAACTGGCACTGAGGCAGATTATAATGAGTTTTGAATAATGAGAAAGTGGTGTAAGAATATAATATTTGTATAAGTGAATGTTTGCAGAGCGAATGTTTATGTAGTGAGGGAGACTTGTATTAGTATTATTAATATTATTACAACTTGGAATAATGTAGCCTGACTTCAAACTTTTTCACTGTTGGAGCCTAATCTTAAACCCTACAGTTTTATTTGTTTAGCAAAACATTGGTAGTTGTGTAAGATTAAAGCTGTACATTACTGTACTGAAAACAAAAAAACAAAAAAGTTGGTCATCAATAAACTTGCAAGCACAATATAAAATGTTGAAAAGTAGTGTCACTTTCTTAACTCAGCTACCAACTTGGAAATACCGTTATGTTCTCTATAATCTATATCACTACAAAAATGTTAATCTGTTAAAAAATACAATAAAGTGCACTGGTTAACTGGCTGCCATATTTTTTTTTCATTTTAAATAGTTGGGTGTTTTCGGTTTAATGTACCTTTTCCCCAAAAATAGAAATATGTTTTTAAATGTATAATTTCCTTTTGACCCCCTTCCCACATTTTTTTTGTTTAGATATTATTTTTTTAATTATATATTATTAGGTTAAGTTAGGTTGGGCTTGGCAACCTTGTATTATATTTATTGAACCAAGCAGACAAATCTACATTAAAAAACATAGTTTTATTTATATTTTTGGTGGACACGGCACATGAAATTGAAAAGACCTAACCTAACCTAACTTAATAAAAATTAAATTTATTTTTCAAGAATAATTTAAAAAAATTTACCGTATTGTATATATTTTGGGAATCAATGAAAATCTACATTCAAAATAATCAATTTGATACTGAAAAAATTATCCCTAGATATTTAAAGTTGCGAATCAATAATCTATTTACTATATGTAATTGTTTTTATGTAATTATCTGGTGGTATCGCACAATTTTATGTAAAGCGCATAAGGCATAAAGTGTTTTACTCCCCAGCCGCTTTTGGCTATGCCACCATTTCGGAGGTTAAACAATTTAACACTGGTGGCTATATTTATACTGCGTCAAAATATTTTACTATACTCACACATAGATGCCGCCGTACTTATTGTGTAAGTCGAACAGCTGATCGTGCATGCTCTTCCTTGTCAGCGGGATGTAACCAATCAGAGGAAGTCCCCAGCGTCCTGATAAAGAATTCACTTATAGAACTTTACAAATAATACAGATGCATATTGCTGGAAAATAAAGTTAAAAGATAAATTATGCGGAATCCTGAAACTTTTGAGAAAGTGTAGAATGAAGATAAATTATTATTACTAAATATTACACCAAACGTTACGAGAAGTTATTTATGATTTTAAGATTTGTCACCGCCATCTGTTTTATGACGCGTCCCTTCGAATTAAAGAGCGGAACAGACACGACACGACACTCGCTACTGATACGTTCACATGACAGGCCACACCACACAAAGCTGCAAAAACCTACAGGGGAGTATTCGTCTAGAAGCGCCCTCTGTCCCCACACCCCGCTTAGAGCGTGCTAGTGTGAAGGATAGAGGGTCAACACAGCCTGCCGAGTCACCTGGGGACCTCTGCAAAGTCTCCCCTAAGTGAGGGGTGCAGGAATTCAGGGACATCTGTTAGGGGAGATCTCCATAAATCTCCACTTAGGACTTAGTGAACATGCCCTCCGTAAAAATTTAAGTGGACCGCACCCGGCAGCAACCCTCAGACCTGGCCTCACTGATCTTCTAGCTGACCCTAATTTTTCAGATTAGATCCTTCATCGATGACAGCATAATAAAATTTTACTTCAGACTGATGAAGATGCAGATAGATTCCACTCCCCAGAAGTAAGTAAAAAACTCAAGATAATGGCTTCACGGTCCTCAGCTCGAATGAGTACCCTGCAAAATGCACCCTGATATGCCGGAAAATCATCCCTCCTATCATGGAAAACCCTAATCTCCTCGCTGAACTAATCTCACACAACAATAACCAAATAACATCGGCAACTCGGATGGGAACCCTACCCATGCTCAAAATCACCACAGCAACACAAACAGATGCCATTGCACTAAAATCACTTGGCATAAAAATTAGCAACATCATCCCCTCACGTGACTTAGAATTCCAACACTTCATCAAGGTTCACCAATGCTACAACTGTTACCAATTCAAACACAACACCAACCAGTGCAAAAACACACAAACATGCTCAAAGTGTGCCAACAAAGGCCACTCCTACCGAAAATGCACGGCCACGGAGACAAAATGCAGCAACTGTGAAGGCCCACACACTGCCATCAACACCGTCACCATGACACACCACATCAAGATGAAGTCGGCAATCGCAAACAAATCACTCGAAAATATACACAGATTCACAACCGCATCAATCAAAACTAAAACACATCTATTCAAAGCCCTCATACGCCCACTACTGACATACGCACCTAACACACTCCAGCTAGCAACACCAACAAACGCCAAGAAACTTCAAGTCATACAAACCAAAGCACTAAGATTCATCCATAACACACACTGGTCATCCTTCACCCCAAATGAACACCTACATGAACTCAGCTCCATCCCTCCACTCAACATCTACTGGAGACAACTAGGAGACAAACAAATAGAATCACTCCTCACTTCTTACCCTCAATGGCAGGAATACTTCGACAACATCATACTCCCACGCAGATTCAGAAACAGGAATCCCTCCATACTAAACAGACCAAACCCACCCTACCCACCTCCCCTATATTAGTAACAGCCAGATACAGCTACCTAATGCCCTTCCCTATACACAACACAACCACCCATTAACAAAAACCCAACAAACAACCACCCCCATATCAAAACCTTTACTCCCCGTAACCATACCCAACAACCTCAGCCGAAATCAAACCAAACACCCCTCCAAACACAACCAACCACTCCTCCCTTACCTAACCTAGCCTAACCTAACTCACCCAACTTCTGTTAAAAATAGCCCAACTCAATAACTCCTCCCTAAACAAAACTTATCACTCCACAAGTCAACTTTGCGACCCCAAAAGCCCAGCCAATTTAAAACCAACCAACCTCTATACACAACAAACCCCCAAACAAAACCTAACACACTGTACGCTCATGAAAAAAAACTTCTCCTCATCTCCGTTCTTAAATTGACAAAAAAGCTCAAATCTGTCTCCTGCTTTCACTAAAAAAAAATTCTCCTAACCATACGCTCATCCTTCATTGCTACGAATACTTTGACATTTCAAGCTCAAAGATTCAAAACTCTTCCTCCAACTCGCTCCGTTCCTCTTTGACATAGCTCAAAGACTTTACCTTCACCTTCCACCAAACAACTCTACAACTGACATACATTCCGTTTCCCCTTCCTTGTCCGTGCCTTCCCCCTACGCTTCTAGGCTTGTGCCGCCGCCTTGTTCTTCTTCCGCTTCACCGACACAGCCAGAGCACTGTTTTA
>NW_024716642.1:0-21907 GCF_018991925.1 Homarus americanus | reverse complement strand
TACCTTGAGTGTCGGAGGTGTACCTGGGAGTGTCACAGGTGTACCCTGGCAGTGTCAGAGGTGGTACCTGGCAGTGTCAGAGGTGTACCTGAGCGTCAGAGGTGTACCTGTGAGGCTGAGGTGTGCACCGGGAGTGTCAGTGAGTACCCGAGTTCAAAAGGGTGAACCCGAGCATCGGAGGTACCTGGGAATATCGGAGGTGTTCCTGGGAGCATTAGAGGTGTACCTGGGAGTGTCGGAGGTGGTACCTGAGTGTCTCTCAGTGTACCTGGTTGTGCCGGAGCTGCACTGAGTGTTCTCCTGAGGAGTGACGGAGGGTGTACCTGGGAGGCCAGAGGTGTACCTGGAGTGGCAGAGGTGTACCTGGGAGGTCAGAGGTACCTGGAGGCCAGAGGTAGTAATTCTGGGAGTGTCAGGTACTCAAAGTGTTTGAGGTACCTGGGTGTGTCGGAGGTGTACCAGGGAGGCCGGAGGTGTACCAGGATTGTCTGAGGTAACAGGGAGTGCTCAGTGAGTACCTGGGAGGCGTCAGAGGGGGTACCTGGGAGGTCAGAGAAAATGCAGAGTCAGTACCTGGGAGTGTCAGAATTACACTGGAGTATCAGGAGGTGTAATGGAGTGGGGCTGGCAGGTGTACCTGGGAGTGTCGGAGGTGTACCTGGGAGGCTGTGAGGTACCTGAGTGTCGGAGGTGTACCACGGAGTGTTGGAGGCACCTGGGAGCACAGAGGTGTACCTGAGAGTGTCAAGGTACCTGGGAGTGTCGGAGGTACCAGGGAGTGTCGGAGGTACCTGGGAGTGTCGGAGGCGTACCTGGGAGAGTCAGAGGTGTACCTGGGAGTGTCAGTACCGGTAGGCCAAGTGTGTACCCAGAGTGCTCAAGGTGTACCTGGGAGCAACATGGTACCTTGGAGGCCAGAGGTACCTGGGGAGGTCAGGGGTGTACCTGGGAGTGTCGGAGGTACCTGGGAGTGTCGGAGGTGTACCTGGGAGTGTCGGAGGTACCAGGAGTGTCGGAGGTGTGCACCAGGGAGGTCAGAGGTACCTGGAAGGCCTGAGAGCACTCCAGGAGTGTGCGAGGTACTTGGGAGGTCAGTGGCAAACCAGGGAGGCCAGTGGTACCTGGAAGCAAGTCGGGAGGTGTGCACCGACCCAGAGATTCCGGGGAGTGTCTGAGGTACCTGAAGGTCAGAGCTGTACCTGATAGCCAGGAGGTGTACCTGGGAGGTCAGAGGAGTGCCTGGAAAGCAAGTCAGAGGAGTAACCTGAGTGCCAGAGTTGTACCTGTAGTGCTGCTGTACCTGGGAGTGTCAGAGGTGTACCTGGAAACGTCAGAGGACCTGGGAGGTCAGGGGGCACCTGGGAGGTAAGGGGTGTACCTGAAAGCTGGCGGTGTACGAGAGGTCGGAGGTGTACCAGGAGTGTCGGAGGTGTACCAGGGAGTGTCGGAGGTACCTGGGAGGTCGGAGGTACCTGGGAGAGTCGGGTGTACCTGGAAGTGTTGAGCTGCACTGGGAGTGTCAGAGGTGTACCTGGAGTGTCGGAGGTGTACCTGGGAGTGTCGGAGGTGTACCTGGAGGTCAGAGGTGTACCTGGGAGTGTCTGAGGTGTACCTGGGAGTGTCTGAGGTACCAGGGATTGTCAGTGGAGTACCTGGGAGGTCAGAGGTGTACCTGGAGGTCAGAGGTGCACCTGGAAGTGTCAGGGGTACCTGGGAGTGTCAGGAGGTATACCTGGGAGGCCAGGGGTGTACCTGGGAGGCAGAGGATACCTGGGAGTATCAGAGGTGTACTTGGGAGGCCAGAGGTGTACCTGGGAGTGTCAGGGATGTACTGGGAGGTCGGAGGCACGTGGGAGTGTCGGAGGTGTACCAGGAGTGTCGGAGGTGCACCTGGGGGTGTGTTGGAGGTAACCGGGAGAGTCAGGAGGTGTACCTGGCAGTGTCAGAGGTACCTGGCAGGCCAGGAGGTGTACCTGGGAGGTCAGGAGGTGTACCCGGGAGTGTCGTGGATGTCCCTGGGAGTGTCAGGAGTACCTGGGAGGCCAAAGGTGCACCTGGGAGTATCGGAGGTACCTGGGAATATCGGAGGTGTTCCTGGGAGCATTAGAGGTACCTGGGAGTGTCGGAGGTCAACCTGGGAGGCGCACAGGTGCACCTGGGAGGTCACAGGTGTACCTGGCAGTGTCAGAGGTGTACTGGGAGTGTCAGAGGTGTACCTGGAGGTCGAGGTGTACCTGGGAGGTCAGGTGTACCTGGGAGTGTCGGAGGTACCTGGTTGTGTCGGAGCTACCTGGGAGGTCACAGGTACCTGGGAGGTCACAGGTGTACCTGGGAGGTCAGAGGTGTACCTGAGAGTGACGGAATTGTACCTGGGAGGCTGGGGAGGTGTACCTGGGAGGCTGGGGGTGTACCTGGGAGTGCAGAGGTGTACCTGGGAGCTGTGGAGGTACCTGTGAGTGTCAGGGAGGTGTACCTGGGAGGTCAGGTGAGCACCTGGGAGGTCAAAGGTGTACCTGGGAGTATCGGAGGTACCTGGGAATATCGGAGGTGTTCCTGGAGCATTAGAGGCACCTGGGAGTGTCGGAGGTGTACCTGGAGGTCACAGGTGCACCTGGGAGTGTCACAGGTGTACCTGGCAGTGTCAGAGGTACCCGGAGGCCTGAGGTGTACCTGGGAGGTCGGAGGTGTACCTGGGAGTGTCAGGGGTGCCTGGGAGGTCGGAGGTGTACCTGGTTGTGTCGGGAGCTGTACCTGGGAGGTCACAGGTACCTGGGAGGTCAGGTGTACCTGGAGGGCCACAGGTGTGCCTGAGAGTGACGGAGGTGTACCTGGGAGGTTGGGGAGGTGCACCTGGGAGGCTAGTGTACCTGGAGTGTCTGAGGTGTACCTGGGTGTGTTGGAGGTACCAGGAGTGTCTGGAGGGACCAGGAGGCCAGTGAGCACCTGGGAGGTCAGAGGTGTACCTGGGAGTGTTAGAGGTGTACCTGGGAGGCCAGGGGTGTACCTGGGGAGGTCAGAATTATACCTGGGAGTAACAGAGGTGCACATGGGAGTGCCAGGAGGTGTACCTGGGAGGCCGGAGGTGCACCTGGGAGGCCGGAGGTAGCAACTGGGAGTGCTTGGAGGTGCCTGGGAGTGCTGGAGGTGTACCTGGGAGGTCAGAGGTGTACCTGAGAGTCTGGAGGGTGTACCAGGAGGTCGAGGTGTGACCAGGGAGGTCTGAGGTGTACCAGGGTGTGTCAGTGGAGTTCCTGGGAGTGCTGGGGAGGTGTACCTGGGAGGCCAGGGGTGTACCTTGAATGCAGAGTGTACCTGGAGGCCAGTGTACCTGGGAGTGTCGGAGGTGCACCTGGGAGTGTCGGAGGTGTACCAGGAGTGTCGGAGGTACCTGGGAGGTCTGAGGTACCTGGGAGGTCGGGAGGTGCACCTGGGAGAGTCGGAGGTGTCCCTGGGAGGTCAGGAGGTGTACCTGGGAGGCCAGAGGTGTACCTGGGAGTGTCAGTGAGTACCTGGGAGGTCGAGGGGTGTCCCTGGGAGTATCGGACGTGTATCTGGGAATATCGGAAGTGTTCCTGGGAGTATCAGAGGTGTAGGATGTCGGGGGTGTACCTGGGAGGTCACAGGTGCACCTGGGAGTGTCAGAGGTGTACCTGGCAGGTCAGAGGTGTACCTGGGAGGTCAGGGGGTGCACTTGGGAGTGTCAGGGGTGTACCTGGGAGGCCAGGGGTGCACCTGGAGAGTCTGTGAGGTACCTGGGTGTGTCGGAGGTGTACCTGGGAGTGTCTGGAGGTGTACCTGGGAGGTCAGGAGGTGCACATGAGAGTGTCAGGGGTGTACCTGGGAGTGTCTGAGGTGTACCTGGGTGGCCGGAGGTACCAGGAGTGTCTGAGGCACCAGGGAGTGCCGGTGAGGCACCTGGGAGGCCAGAGGTGTACCTGGGAGTGTCAGAGGCACCTGGGGAGGTCAGTGTACCTGGGAGTGTCAGAATTACACCTGGGAGTATCAGAGGTACCTGGGAGGTCAGAGGTGTACCTGGGAGTGTCGGAGGTGTACCTGGGAGGTTGGAGGTACCTGGGAGGTCGGAGGTACCAGTGAGTGTTGGAGGTGTACCTGGGAGGTCAGAGGCACCTGAGAGGTCAAGGGTACCTGGGAGTGTCGGAGGTATACCTGGGAGGCCACAGGTGTACCTGGGGAGGTCATAGGTATACCCAGTGCAGGGTGAGGTACCTGGGAGTGTAAGAGGTGCACCTGGGAGGTCAGTGAGCACCTGGGAGGCCAAAGGTGTACCTGGGAGCATCGGAGGTTCCTGGGAGCATCAGAGGTGTACCTGGGAGGTCACAGGTGTACCTGGGAGGTCACAGAGTACCTGGGAGGTCAGAGGGTGTACCTGGGAGGTCAGGAGGTGCACCTTGAGTGTCAGAGGTACCTGGGAGTGTCGGAGGTGTACCAGGAATGTCAGAGGTGCTAGGGGAATGTCAGTGAGTACCTGGGAGTGCTGGAGGTACCTGGGAGGTCACAGGTGTACCTAGGGAGTGTCAGAGGTGTACCTGGGAGTGTTGAGTTTACACTGGAGGTCAGAGGTGTACCATGGCAGTGTCAGCGTGTACCTGGGAGGTGTGCGGTGTAACTGGGAGGTCAGGAGGTATTCCTGAGAGCATCAGAGATGTACCGGGAGGTCAGAGGTGTACCTGGAGTGATAGGAGGCACCTGGGAGGTTGGGGGTGTACCTGAGTGTCGGAGGTACCTGGGAGGTCTGAGGTACCAGGAGTGTCGGAGGTACCAGGAGTGTCTGAGGCACTAGGAGGTCAGTGGAGTTCCTGGGAGGTCGGAGGTACCTGGGAGTGTCGGAGGTGCACCTGGGTGTTGGAGGCACCAGGGAGTGTCTGAGGTACCAGGAAGTGACAGGAGGCCTGGGAGTGCTGGGAGGTTTACCTGGGAGGTCGGAGGGGTACCTGGGAGAGTCGGAGGTGTCCCTGGGAGTGTCACAGGTGCACCTGGGAGGTCACAGGTACATGGCAGTGTCAGAGGTGTACGGCAGTGCCGGAGGTGTACGTGAGTGTCAGGTGGGTACCGGGAGTGCCGGAGGTACCTGGGAGGCCAGAGGTGACGGAGGCTGGAGGTACCTGTTGTGTCGGAGCTGTACCTGGGAGTGTCACAGGTGCATTTGGGAGTGTCACAGGTGCCTGGGAGTGTCACAGGTAATTGGAGTGACGGGAGGTTTACCTGGGAGGTCAGAGGTGTACCTGGGAGGGTAGGGGTACTGGGATTGTCTGAGGTGTACCTGGGTGTGTCGGAGGTACCAGGAGTGTCGGAGGTACCAGGAGTGTTGAAGTGGCACCACTGAGGTCAGTGAGGCCCGGGAGGCTGGAGGCACCTGGGAGATCAGGAGGTACTTGGGAGGCCAGAGGTACCTGGTAGTGTCGGAGGTGCACCTGGGAGGCCAGAGGCACCTGGGAGTGTCGGAGGTGTACCAGGGAGGTTGGAGGTGTACCTGGGAGGTCGGAGGTGTACCTGGGAGTGTCAGAGGTGTACCTGGGAGAGTCGGAGGTGTCCCTGGGAGTGTCAGGAGGTGTACCTGGAGAGTCGGAGGTATACCTGGGAGGTCACAGGTGTACCTGGGAGGCCAGAGGTACCTGCAGGGCCAGAGGTGTACCTGGGAGTGTAAGAGGTGTACCTGGAGTGTCAGTGGAGTACCTGGGAGTGTCAAAGGTGTACCTGGGAGTACGGAGGTGTACCTGGGATATCGGAGGTGTTCCTGGGAACATCGGAGGCCCTGGGAATATCGGAGGTGTTCCTGGGAGTATCAGAGGTGTACCTAAGGTCACAGGTGTACCTGGGAGGTCACAGGAGTACCTGGGAGGTCACAGGTACCTGGGAGGTCAGGAGGTGTACCTGTAGGTCAGAGGTGTACCTGGGAGTGTCGGAGGTGTACCAGGAATGTCAGAGGTGTACCAGGGAATGTCAGTGGAGTACCTGGGAGCGCAGAGGATGGGAGGTCAGAGGTGTACCTGGGAGCACAGGTGTACCTAGGAGTGTCAGAGGTACCTGGGAGTGTCTGAGGTACATGGAGGTCAGAGGTGTACCATGGCAGTGTCAGCGGTGTACCTGGGAGGCTAGGGGTGTACCTGGGAGTGTCAGAGGCATACCTAGAGCATCAGAGATGTACCTGGGAGTGTCAGAGGTGACCTGGGAGTGTTAGGAGGTGTACCTGGGAGGCCAGGGTGCACCTGGGAGTGTCGGAGGTACCTGGGAAGGAGCTGGAGGCACCAGGGAGGTCGGAGGTGTACCAGGAGTGTCTGAGGTGCACCAGGAGTGTCAGTGGAGTTGCTGGGAGTGTCAGAGGTGTACCTGTGAGTGCTTGGGGGGTGTACCTTTGGAATGTCAGGGTGTACCTGGGAGGCCAGGGGTGTACCTGGGAGCAAGTCGGAGGTGTACCTGGGAGTGTCGGAGGTGTACCTGGGAGAGTCGGAGGTGTACCAGGGGAGTGTCGGTGGCGTGTACCAGGAGTGTCGGAAGTGTACCTGGGAGTGTCGGAGGTACCTGGGAGTCAGAAGTGTACCCAGGAGAGTCGTGGAGGTGTCTTGGGAGTGCTGGGAGGTGTGCCTGAGTGTCAGAGGTGTATCTGGGAGTGTCAGTGAGTACCTGGGAGGTCAAGGGTGGTAATGGGAGACGTGGACGTGTATCTGGGAATATCGGGAAGCACCCTGGGAGCATCAAAGGCGTAGCTGGGAGTGTCGGGGGTGTACCTGGGAGTGTCACAGTTGGTACCCGGGAGTGTCAGAGGTACCTGGTGCGCTGGGAGGTGTACCTTGGCAGTGTCAGAGGTGTACCTGTGAGTGCTTGGGGAGGTGTACCTGGGAGTGTCAGTGAGTACCTGGGAGTATCGGAGGTGTACCTGGGAATATCGGAGGTGTACCAGGAGGTTGTAGGTGCACCAGGGAGTGTCTGAAGGTACCACCGAGCACAGGAGTACCTGGGAGGCCGGGAGGTGTACCTGGGAGTATCAGAGGTGCAGCCTGGGAGTGTCAGGAGGTGTACCTGGTAGTGTCGGAGGTGTACCTGGGAGGCCAGAGGTGTACCTGGGAGGCCGGAGGTACCAGGGAGTAAGCTGGGAGGTGTACCTGGGAGTGTCGGAGGTGTACCTGGGAGGTTGGGAGGTGTACCTGGGAGAGTCGGAGGCGTCCTGGGAGTGTCAGAGGTGTACCTGGAGTGTCGAGGCATACCTGGGAGGCCACAGGTGTAACGAGTGTCATAGGTGGGGCCTGGCAGGGTCAGAGGTGCACCTGGGAGTGTAAGAGGTGTACCTGGGGAGGCCGGGGAGTACCTGGGAGTGTCAAAGCGTGTACCTGGGAGTATCGGGAGGGGTGTACCTGGGAGATTGGAGGTGCCTGGGAATACGGGAGGTGTTCCTGGGAATATCGGGAGGTGTTCCTGGGAGCACGAGGTACCTGAAGTGTCACAGGTGTGCCTGGAGTGTCACAGGAGTACTCAGAGTAACAGGTGTACCTGGGAGTACACAGAGGTGGGCCTGAAACAGAGGTGTACCTGGGAGTGTCGGAGTAAAAATCAGGAATGTCAGAGGTGTACCAGGAATGTCAGTGGAGTACCTGGGAGTGTCAGAGGTGTACCTGGGAGTGCCAGAGGTGCAATGCAGCAAGTGTCACAGGGGGTACCCAGGAGTGTCAGGAGGTGTACCTTGGGAGTGTCTGAGGTGTACATGGAGGTCAGGAGGTGCACCATGGCAGTGTCAGCGGTGTACCTGGGAGTGTCAGCGTGTACTGAGGTTGGGAGGTGTATGTACCTGAGAGCACAGAGATGTACCTGGAGGCGTTGGGGAGGTACTGGGAGTGTTAGAGGTACCTGGAGTGTCAGGGGTGGTACCTGGGAGTAAAATGGAGGTGTACCTGGGAGAGTCGGAGGTACTCAGGGAGAAGTCGGGAGGTGTACCAGGGAGTGTCTGAGGTGTACCAGGAGTGTCAGTGGAGTTAAGCTGGGAGGCCAGAGGTGTACCAGGAGCAAGCCAGGGGTGTACCTTTGGAATGTCAGGTGTACCTGGGAGTGGGTTTGGGGGTGTACCTGAGTGTCGGAGGTGTACCTGGAGTGTCGGGAGGTGTGCCTGGGAGAGTCGGAGGTACCAGGAGTGTCGGAGGTGTACCAGGAGTGTCGGAGGTGCACCTGGAGTGTCAGGAGGGGGTACCCAGAGCGTCCGGAGGTACCTGGGAGCATCAGATGTGTACTTGGAGTGTCAGGAGGTGTACCTGGGGAGGTCAGGATGTACCTGGAGCAAGCCTGAGGTACCTGGGAGCGGAGGTACCAGGGAGTGTCAGTGAGTACCTGGGAGTGTCAGTGTACCTGGGAGTATCGGGAGGTGTATCTGTGAATATTGAAGTGTTCCTGGGAGTATCAGAGGTGTACCTTGGGAGGTCGGAGGTGGGCCTGGGAGGCTTCACAGGTGGCCTGGCAGTGTCAGAGGTGTACCTGGGAGCAAGTCAGAGGTGTACCTGGGAGCAAGCCAGTGAGCACCTGGGAGGCCAAGGTGTACCTGGGAGACGGAGGTGACCAGAATATTGGAAGTGTTCCTGGGAGTATCAGAGGTGTACCTGGGAGTGTCGGAGGTGTACCTGGGACACGAGGCACAGTGTCAGCAGTGTCAGAGGTACCTGCAGTGTCAGAGGTACCTGGGAGTGTCAGAGGTGTACCTGTGAGGTCAGAGGTACCTGGGAGTGTCAGGAGTACCTGGGAGTGTCAAAGGTGTACCTGGGAGCATCGGAGGTACCTGGGAATATCGGAGGTGTCTGGGAGCATTAGGAGGTGTACCTGAGTGTCGGAGTCAACCTGAGGTCACAGGCACCTGGGAGTGTCACAGGTACCTGGCAGTGTCAGAGGTGTACCTGGGAGTGTCGGAGCTGTACCTGGGAGTGTCAGAGGTGGCCTGGGAGTGTCACAGGTGTACCTGGAGGTCAGAGGTGTACCTGAGAGTGACGGAGGTACTGGAGTGTCGGGAGGTACCTGGGAGGTCAGGGGTGTACCTGGGAGGTCTGAGGTACCTGGGTGTGTTGGAGGTGTACCAGGAGTGTCTGAGGTGTACCAGGGAGTGCCAGGAGTACCTGGGTGCCAGAGGTGTACCTGGGAGGCAGAGGTACCTGGGAGGCCAGGGTGTACCTGGGAGTGTCAGAATTATACCTGGGAGTAACAGAGGTACATGGAGTGTGAGGTGTACCTGGGAGTGTCGGAGGTGTACCTGGGAGTGTCGGAGGTATACCTGGGAGTGTCGGAGGTAAGAGAGGTACCTGGGAGTGTCAGAGGTGTACCTGAGAGTGTCAAGGGTGTACCAGGGAGTGTCGGAGGTGTACCAGGAGTGTCTGAGGTACCAGGGTGTGTCAGTGGAGTTCCTGGGAGTGCTGTGAGGTACCTGGGAGGTCAGGGTACCTGGAATGTCAGGGGTGTACCTGGGAGGCCTGGGAGTGTCGGAGGTGTACCTGGGAGGTCTGAGGAACAAGTGTCACAGGTGTACCTGGGAGGTCACAGGAGTACCTGGGAGGGGCCTGGGAGTGTGTGACCTGGAGTGTCAGAGGGTACCTGGGAGTGTCGAGGTGTACCAGGGAATTGGGAGGTGTGTACCAGGGAATGTCAGTGGAGCACCTGGGAGGTCAGAGGTGTACCTGGGAGTGTCAGAGGTGTACCTGAGTGTCACAGGTGTACCTAGGGAGGTCAGAGGTGTACCTGGGAGTGTCTGAGGTGTACATGGAGTGTCAGAGGTGTACCATGGCAGTGTCAGGGTGTACCTGGGAGTGTCATGGTGTACCTGGGAGTGTCAGAGGTATACCTGAGAGTATCAGAGATGTACCTGGAGTGTCAGAGGTGTACCTGGGAGTGCTAGAGGACCTGGGAGTGTCAGGGGTGTACCTGGGAGTGTCGGAGGTGTACCTGGGAGAGTCGGAGGTGTACCAGGGAGTGTCGGAGGTGTACCAGGGAGTATCTGAGGTGTACCAGGAGTGTCAGTGAGTTGCTGGGAGTGTCAGAGGTGTACCTGGGAGGTCAGGGTACCTGGAATGTCAGGGTGTACCTGGGAGGTCAGGGGTGTACCTGGGAGTGTCGGAGGTGTACCTGGGAGTGTCGGAGGTGTACCTGGGAGAGTCGGAGGTGTACCAGGAGTGTCGGAGGTGTACCAGGGAGTGTCGGGGGTGTACCTGGGAGGTCAGAGGTGTACCTGGGAGTGTCCGAGGTACCTGGGAGTATCAGATGTGTACTTGGGAGGTCAGAGGTGTACCTGGGAGGTCAGGATGTACCTGGGAGTGTCGGAGGTGTACCTGGGAGTGCCGGAGGTACCAGGGAGTGTCAGTGGAGTACCGGGAGGCCGGTGTACCTGGGAGACGGAGGTGTATCTGTGAATACAGAAGTGTTCCTGGGAGTACAGAGGTGTACCTTGGAGTGTCGGAGGTGTACCTGGGAGTGTCACAGGTGTACCTGGCAGTGTCAGAGGTGCACCTGGGAGTGTCAGGTGTGTACCGGGAGGTCAGTGAGTGGGACAAGGTGTACCTGGGAATATCGGAGGTGTATCTGGGAATATTGGAAGTGTTCCTGGGAGTATCTGAGGTGTACCTTGGAGTGTCGGAGGTGTACCTGGAAGTGTCACAGGTGTACCTGGCAGAGTCAGAGGTGTACCTGGCAGTGTCAGAGGTGTACCTGGGAGTGTCAGAGGTGTACCTGTGAGTGTCAGAGGTGTACCTGGGAATGTCAGTGGAGTACCTGGGAGTGTCAAAGGTGTACCTGGGAGTATCGGAGGTGTACCTGGGAATATCGGAGGTGTTCCTGGGAGTATTAGAGGTGTACCTGGGAGTGTCGGAGGTGTACCTGGAAGTGTCACAGGTGCACCTGGGAGTGTCACAGGTGTACCTGGCAGTGTAACAGGTGTACCTGGCAGTGTCAGAGGTGTACCTGGGAGTATCAGGGGTGTACCTGGGAGTGTCAGGGGTGTACCTGGGAGTGTCAGGGGTGTACCTGGGAGTGTCAGTGGTGTACCTGGGAGTATCGGACGTGTATCTGGGAATATCGGAAGTGTTCCTGAGAGTATCAGAGGTGTACCTGGGAGTGTCGGAGGTGTACCTGGGAGTGTCAAAGGTGTACCTGGGAGTGTCAGAGGTGTACCTGGCAGTGTCAGAGGTGTACCTGGCAGTGTCAGAGGTGTACCTGTGAGTGTCAGAGGTGTACCTGGGAGCAAGCCGTGTGTACCTGGGAGTATCGGAGGTATATCTGGGAATATTGGAAGTGTTCCTGGGAGTATCAGAGGTGTACCTTGGAGTGTCGGAGTTGTACCTGGGAGTGTCACAGGTGTACCTGGCAGTGTCAGAGGTGTACCTCGCAGTGTCAGAGGTGTACCTGGGAGTGTCAGAGGTGTACCTGTGAGTGTCAGAGGTGTACCTGGGAGCGTCAGTGGAGTACCTGGGAGTGTCAAAGGTGTACCTGGGAGTATCGGAGGTGTACCTGGGAATATCGGAGGTGTTCCTGGGAGTATTAGAGTTGTACATGGGAGTGTCGGAGGTGTACCTGGAAGTGTCACAGGTGTACCTGGAGTGCCAAGCAGGTGTACCTGGTAGTGTCACAGGTGTACCTGGGTGTCAGAGGTGCACCTGGGAGTGTCAGGGGTGTACCTAGGAGGTCAGGTGTACCTGGAGGCCAGGGGTGTACCTGGGAGGCTGCTGTGTACATGGGAGTGTCAAGGGTGTACCTGGGAGTATCGGGACGTGTATCTGGGAATATCGGAAGTGTTCCTGAGAGTATTAGAGGTGTACCTGGGAGTGTTGGAGGTGTACCTGGGAGTGTCAAAGGTGTACCTGGGAGTGTCAGAGGTGTATCTGGCAGTGTCAGAGGTGTACCTGGCAGTGTCAGAGGTGTACTTGTGAGTGTCAGAGGTGTACCTGGGAGTGTCAGTGGAGTACCTGGGAGTGTCAAAGGTGTACCTAGGAGTATCGGAGGTGTATCTGGGAATATTGGAAGTGTTCCTGGGAGTAACAGAGGTGTACCTTGGAGTGTCGGAGGTGTACCTCGGAGTGTCACAGGTGTACCTGGGAGTAACAGAGGTGTACCTTGGAGTGTCGGAGGTGTACCTGGGAGTGTCACAGGTGTACCTGGCAGTGTCACAGGTGTACCTGGCAGTGTCAGAGGTGTACCTGGGAGTGTCAGGGGTGTACCTGGGAGGTCAGAGGTATACCTGGGAGTATCAGAGGTGTACCTGGGAGGTCAGAGGTACCTGGAGGTCGGAGGTGCACCTGGGAGTGTCGGAGGTGTACCTGGGAGTGTCGGAGGTGTACCTGGAGTGTTGGAGGTGTACCTGGAGTGTCAGAGGTGTACCTGGGAGTGTCAGAGGTGTACCTGGGAGTGTCGGAGGTGTACCTGGGAGTGTCAGAGGTGTACCTGGGAGTGTCGGAGGTGTACCTGGCAGGTCGAGCTGTACCTGGGAGTGTCACAGTGTACCTGGGAGTGTCAGGTGTACCTGGGAGTGTCACAGGTGTACCTGAGAGTGATGGAGGCTTACCTGGGAGTGTCAGAGGTGTACCTGGGAGTGTCAGGGTGTACCTGGGAGTGTCTGAGGTGTACCTGGGTGTGTCGGAGGTGTACCAGGAGTGTCGGAGGTGTACCAGGGAGTGTCTGAAGTGTACCACGAGTGTCAGTGGAGTACCTGGGAGGTCAGAGGTGTACCTGGGAGTGTCAGAGGTGTACCTGGGAGGTCAGAGGTGTACCTGGGAGTGTCGGAGGTGCACCTGGGAGGTCAGAGGTACCTAGTCGGAGGTATCAGGGAGGTTGGAGGTACCTGGGAGGTCGGAGGTGTACCTGGGAGTGTCAGGAGGTGTACCTGGGAGAGTCGGAGGTGTCCCTGGGAGGTCAGAGGTACCTGAGGTCGGAGGTATACCTGGGAGTGTCACAGGTGTACCTGGGAGGTCATAGGTGTACCTGGCAGTGTCAGAGGTGTACCTGGGAGTGTAAGAGGTGTACCTGGGAGTGTCAGTGGAGTACCTGGAGTGTCAAAGGTGTACCTGGGAGTATCGGAGGTGTACCTGGGGATATCGGAGGTGTCCCTAATATCGGAGGTGTTCCTGGGAATATCGGAGGTGTCTTGGAGTATCAGAGGTACCTGGGAGTGTCACAGGTGTACTGAGGTCACAGAGCCTGGGAGTGTCACAGGTGTACCTGGGAGGTCAGAGGTGTACCTGGAGTGTCAGAGGTGTACCTGGGAGTGTCGGAGGTGTACCAGGGAATGTCAGAGGTGTACCAGGGAATGTCAGTGAGTACCTGGGAGTGGCCAGAGGTGTACCTGAGTGTCAGAGGTGTACCTGGGAGTGTCACAGGTGTACCTAGGAGGTCAGAGGTGTACCTGGGAGTGTCCTGAGGTATGGAGTGTCAGAGGTGTACCATGGCAGTGTCAGCGGTGTACCTGGGAGTGTCAGCGTGTACCTGGGAGTGTCAGAGGTATACCTGAGAGATCAGAGATGTACCTGGGAGGTCAGAGGTACCTGGGAGTGAGGAGGTGTACCTGGGATCAGGGTGTACCTGGGAGTGTCGGAGGTGTACCTGGGAGTCGGAGGTGTACCAGGGAGTGTCGGAGGTGTACCAGGAGGTCTGAGGTGTACCAGGAGGTCAGTGGAGTTGCTGGGAGGTCAGAGGTACCTAGAGTGTCAGGGGTGTACCTGAATGTCAGGGGTGTACCTGGGAGTGTCAGGGTACCTGGGAGTGTCGAGGTACCTGGGAGAAGTGGCACCTGGGAGAGTCGGAGGTGTACCAGGGAGTCGGAGGTACCAGAGGCCGAAGTGTACCTGGAGTGTCGGAGGTGTACCTGGGAGTGTCAGAGGTGTACCTGGGAGAGTCGGAGGTGTACCTGGGAGTGTCAGAGGTGTACCTGGGAGTGTCAGAGGTGTACCTGGGAGTGTCAGTGAGCACCTGGGAGGTCAAGGGTGTACTGGAGCATCGGAGTGTACTGGAACATCGGAGGTGTTCCTGGGATCAAAGGCGTAGCTGGGAGTGTCGGGGGTGTACCTGGGAGTGTCAGAGTTGTACCTGGGAGGTCAGAGGTGTACCTGGGAGGTCAGAGGTGTACCTGGCAGTGTCAGAGGTGTACCTGGGAGTGTCAGAGGTACCTGGGAGTGTCAGTGGAGTACCTGGAGTGTCGGAGGTGTACCTGGGAATATCGGAGGTACCAGGAGTGTCGGAGGTGTACCAGGAGGTTCGAAGTGTACCACCGAGTGTCAGTGGAGTACCTGGGAGGCCAGAGGGTACCTGGATATCAGAGGTACTGGGAGGTCAGAGGTGTACCTGGGAGTGTCGGAGGTGTACCTGGGGAGTGTCAAGGTGTACCTGGGAGTGTCCAGAGGTGTACCTGGCAGTGTCAAGAGGTGTGCCTGGCAGTGTCAGAGGTGTGCCTGTGAGTGTCAGAGGTGTACCTGGGGAGTGTCAGTGGAGTACCTGGGAGTGTCAAAGGTGTACCTGGGAGTATCGGAGGTGTACCTGGGAATATCGGAGGTGTTTCTGGGAGTATTAGAGGTGTACCTGGGAGTGTCGGAGGTGTACCTGGGAGTGTCGGAGGTGTACCAGGGAGTGTTGGAGGTGTACCTGGGAGTGTCACAGGTGTACCTGAGAGTGTCAAGGGTGTACCTGGGAATGTCGGAGGTATACCTGGGAGTGTCACAGGTGTACCTGGGAGTGTCATAGGTGTACCTGGCAGTGTCAGAGGTGTACCTGGGAGCGTAAGAGGTGTACCTGGGAGTGTCAGTGGAGTACCTGGGAGTGTCAAAGGTGTTCCTGGGAATATCGGAGGTGTTCCTGGGAATATTGGAGGTGTTCCTGGGAGTATCAGAGGTGTACCTGGGAGTGTCACAGGTGTACCTGGGAGTGTCACAGGAGTACCTGGGAGTGTCACAGGTGTACCTGAAGTGTCAGAGGTGTACCTGGGAGTGTCGGAGGTGTACCAGGGAGTGTTGGAGGTGTACCTGGGAGTGTCAGAGGTGTACCTGAGAGTGTCAAGGGTGTACCTGGGAGTGTCGGAGGTATACCTGGGAGTGTCACAGGTATACCTGGGAGTGTCATAGGTGTACCTGGCAGTGTCAGTGGTGTACCTCGGAGTGTAAGAGGTGTACCTGGGTTTGTCAGTGGAGTACCTGGGAGTGTCAGTGGAGTACCTGGGAGTGTCAAAGGTGTACCTGGGAGTATCGGAGGTGTTCCTGGGAATATCGGAGGTGTTCCTGGGAATATCGGAGGTGTTCCTGGGAATATCGGAGGTGTTCCTGGGAGTATCAGAGGTGTACCTGGGAGTGTCACAGGTGTACCTGGGAGTGTCACAGGAGTACCTGGGAGTGTCAGAGGTGTATCTAGGAGTGTCAGAGGTGTACCTGCGAGTGTCAGAGGTGTAACTGGGAGTGTCGGAGGTGTACCAGGGAATGTCAGAGGTGTACCAGGGAATGTCAGTGGAGTACCTGGGAGTGTTGGAGGAGTGTCGGAGGTGTACCTGGGAGTGTCAGAGGTGTACCTGGGAGAGTCGGAGGTGTCCCTGGGAGTGTCAGAGGTTTACCTGGGAGTGTCAGAGGTGTACCTGGGAGTGTCAGTGGAGTACCCGAGAGTGTCAAGGGTGTACCTGGGAGTATCGGACGTGTATCTGGGAATATCGGAAGTGTTCCTGGGAGTATAAGAGGCGTACCTGGGAGTGTCAGGGGTATACCTGGGAGCAAGCTGGGCCAGGTGTACTCCGGGAGGTCACAGGGTGTACTGGCAGTGTCACAGGTGTACCTGGCAGTGTCAGAGGTGTACCTGTGAGTGTCAGAGGTGTACCTGGGAGTGTCAGTGGAGTACCTGGGAGTATCGGAGGTGTACCTGGGAATATCGGAGGTGTTCCTGAGAGTATCAGAGGTGTACCTTGGAGTGTCGGAGGTGTACCTTGGAGTGTCACAGGTGTACCTGGGAGTGTCACAGGTGTACCTGGCAGTGTCAGAGTTGTACCTGGCAGTGTTAGAGGTGTACCTGGCAGTGTCAGAGGTGTACCTGGCAGTGTCAGAGGTGTACCTGGGAGTGTCGGAGGTGTACCAGGGAATGTCAGTGGAGTACCAGGGAATGTCAGTGGAGTACCTGGGAGTGTCAGAGGTATACCTGAGAGTATCAGAGATGTACCTGGGAGTGTCAGCTGTGTACCTTGGAGTGTCAGAGGTGTACCTGGGAGTGTTAGGGGTGTACCTGAGAGTGTCAGAGGTGTACCTGGGAGTGTCTGAGGTGTACATGGAGTGTCAAACGTGTACCATGGCAGAGTCAGCGGTGTACCTGGGAGTGTCAGCGGTGTACCTGGGAGTGTCAGCGGTGTACCTGGGAGTGTCAGCGGTGTACCTGGGAGTGTCAGAGGTATACCTGAGAGTATCAGAGATGTACCTGGGAGTGTCAGATGTGTACCTTGGAGTGTCAGAGGTGTACCTGGGAGTGTTAGGGGTGTACCTGGGAGTGTCAGAGGTGTACCTGGGAGTGTCGGAGGTGTACCAGGGAGTGTCGGAGGTGTACCTGGAGGTGTCGGAGCTGTACCTGGGAGTGTCACAGGTGTACCTGGGAGTGTCAGAGGTGTAACTGGGAGTGTCAGATGTGTACCGGGGAGTGTCAGAGGTGTACCTGGGAGTGTCGGAGGTGTACCTGGGAGTGTCAGAGGTGTACCTGGGAGTGTCAGGGGTGTACCTGGGAGGACGGAGGTGTACTGGGAGTGTCAGAGGTGTCCTGGAGCCTGGGAGTGTCAGGGTACCTGGGAGGTCAGAGGTACCTGTGAGTGTCGGGAGGTGTACCTGGAGGTCAGAGGTGAACCAGGGAGGTCAGAGGTGTACCTGGGAGGCACAGGTGTACCTGGGAGGCTGGGGAGGTGTACCTAGAGTGACGGAGGTGTACCTGGGAGGTCAGAGGTGTACCTGGGAGTGCAGGGGTGTACCTGGAGTGTCTGAGGTACCTGGGTGTCGGAGGTGTACCAGGGAGTGTCTGGAGGTGTACCAGGGAGTGCCAGGAGCACTGGGAGTGTCAGAGGTGTACCTGGGAGTGTCAGAGGTACCTGGAGGTCAGGGTGTACCTGGGAGTGTCAGAATTATACCTGAGAGCATCAGAGGTGTACTGGGAGTGTCAGGAGTGTACCTGGGAGTGTCAGAGGTGTACCTGGGAGTGTCAGAGGTGTACCTGGGAGGTCAGAGGTGAACCAGGGAGTGTCAGAGGAGTACCTGGGAGGTCACAGGTGTACCTGGGAGTGTCAGAGGTGTACCTGTGAGTGTCAGAGGTGTACCTGGGAGGCCAGAGGTGAACCAGGAGGAGTACCTGGGAGTGTCATGGTGTACCTGGGAGTGTCAGAGGTGTACCTGAGAGTGACGGAGGTGTACCTGGGAGTGTCAGAGGTGTACCTGGGAGTGTCAGGGTGTACCTGGGAGTGTCTGAGGTGTACCTGGGTGTGTCGGAGGTGTACCAGGGAGTGTCTGAGGTACCAGGAGTGCCAGTGAGTACCTGGGAGTGTCAGAGGCATGAGTCAGAGGTGTACCTGGGAGTGTCAGGGTGTACCTGGGAGGTCAGAATTATACCTGAGAGTATCAGAGGTGTACTTGGGAGGTCAGAGGTGTACCTGGAGTGTTCGAGGTACCTGGGAGTGTCGAGGTGTACCTGGGAGTGTCGGAGGTATACCTGGAGTGTCACAGGTGTACCTGAGTGTTACACGTGTACCTGGCAGTGTCAGAGTGTACCTGGGAGTGTAAGAGGTGTACCTGGGAGGTCGGGGAGTACCTGGGAGGTCAGTGTACCTGGGAGTATCGAGGTGTTCCTGGGAGTATCAGAGGTGTACCTGGGAGTGTCACAGGTGTACCTGGGAGGTCACAGAGTACCTGGGAGTGCAAAGGTGTACCTGGGAGGTCTGAGGTACCTGGGAGGTCAAAGGTGTCCCTGGGAGTATCGAGGTGTTCCTGGAGTATCAGAGGTACCAGGGAGTGTCGGAGGTGTACCAGGAGTCTGAGGTGTACCAGGAGGTCAGTGGAGTTCCTGGGAGTGTCAGAGGTGTACCTGGGAGTGTCAGGGTGTACCTGGAATGTCAGGCTGTACCTGGGAGTGTCAGGGGTGTACCTGGGAGGTCGGAGGTGTACCTGGGAGTGTCAGAGGTGTACCTGGGAGTGTCACAGGTGTACCTGGGAGGTCAGAGGTACCTGAGAGTGACGGAGGTGTACCTGGGAGTGTCAGAGGTGTACCTGGGAGTGTCAGGGGTGTGTACCTGGGAGTGTCTGAGGTGTACCTGGGTGTGTCGGAGGTGTACCAGGGAGTGTCTGAGGTGTACCAGGAGTGCCAGTGGAGCACCTGGGAGTGTCAGAGGTGTACCTGGGAGGTCAGAGGTGTACCTGGGAGGCCAGGGGTGTACCTGGGACAGAATTATACCTGAGAGTATCAGAGGTGTACTTGGAGGTCAGAGGTGTACCTGGGAGTGTCAGAGGTGTACCTGTGAGTGTCAGAGGTGTACCTGGGAGTGTCAGAGGTGAACCAGGGAGTGTCAGAGGAGTACCTGGGAGTGTCAGAGGTGTACCTGAGTCAGAGGTGTACCTGTGAGTGTCAGAGGTGTACCTGGGAGCATCAGAGGTGAACCAGGAGGTCAGAGGAGTACCTGGGAGTGTCTGAAATTAGGGAGGTCAGAGGTGTACCTAGAGTGACGGAGGTACCTGGGAGTGTCGAGGTGTACCTGGGAGTGTCAGGGTGTACCTGGGAGCAGTCTGAGGTACCTGGGTGTGTCGGAGGTGCACCTGGGTGTCTGAGGTGTACCAGGAGTGCCAGTGAGTACCTGGGAGTGTCAGAGGTGTACCTGGAGTGTCAGAGGTGTACCTGGGAGGTCAGGGAGAACGAGCATCAGAATTATACCTGAGAGCATCAGAGGTGTACGGAGGTCAGAGGTGTACCTGGGAGTGTCGGAGGTGTACCTGGGAGGTCGAGGTACCTGGGAGTGTCGGAGGTATACCTGAGTGTCATAGGTGTACCTGAGCACATGAGGTACCTGGCAGTGTCAGAGGTGTACCTGGGAGGTCAGGGAGTACCTGGGAGTGTCAGTGGAGTACCTGGGAGTGTCAAGGTGTACCTGGGAGTATCGGAGGTGTACCTGAGTATCAGAGGTGTACCTGGGAGGTCACAGGTGTACCTGGGAGTGTCACAGGAGCACCTGGGAGTGTCAAAGGTGTACCTGGGAGGTCGGAGGTGTACCTGGGAGTGTCAGAACCTGGGAGTATCGAGGTGTTCCTGGGAGACAGAGGTACCAGGGAGTGTCGGAGGTGCACCAGGAGTGTCTGAGGTGTACCCAGGAGTGTCAGTGGAGTTCCTGGGAGTGTCAGAGGTGTACCTGGGAGGTCAGGGTGTACTTGAATGTCAGGGTGTACCTGGGAGTGTCAGGGGTGTACCTGGGAGGTCGGAGGTGTACCTGGGAGGCCAGAGGTGTACCTGGGAGTGTCAGAGGTGTACCTGGGAGTGTCAGAGGTGTACCTGGGAGTGTCGGAGGTGTACCTGGGAGTACGGAGGTGTACCAGAAGTGTCAGGAGGTGTACCAGGAGTGTCTGAGGTACCAGGAGTGTCAGGAGTTCCTGGGAGTGTCAGAGGTGTACATGGGAGGTCAGGGTGTACCTTGTCAGGGGTGCACCTGGGAGTGTCAGGGGTACCTGGGTACCAGGAGTTTCAGGAGGCACCTGGGAAGGCTCTGGAGGTACCTGGGAGTGTGAGGTGTACCTGGAAGTGTTTTGGGGTGGTGTACCTGGGAATGTCAGAGGTACCTGTGAGTGTCAAGAGGTGTACCTGGGAGTGTTGGGTGAGTACTCAGTGTCAAAGGTGTACCTGGAGTATCGGGAGGTGTATCTGGGAATATTGAAGTGTACCTGGGGAGCATCAGAGGTGCACCTTGGAGTGTCGGAGGAGGTGTACCTGGGAGGCCAGAGGTGTACCTGGCAGGCTGAGGTGGTACCTGGCAGTGTCAGAGGTGCACCTGGGAGCATGTCAGAGGTGTACCTGTGAGCAGTCAGAGGTGCACCTGGGGAGTGTCAGTGAGTACCTGGGATTGTCAGGTACCTGGGAGCATCGGAGGCAGGTACCTGGGAATATCGGGAGGTGTTCCTGGGAGTATTAGAGGTGTACCTGGGAGTGTCGGGAGGTGTGCCTGGGAGGCCACAGGTGCACTGGGAGGTCACAGGTGTGGCCTGGCAGTGTCACAGGTGTACCTGGCAGTGTCAGAGGTGTACGTGGGAGGTCAGAGGTGTACCTGGGAGCCGGAGGTGTACCTGGAGTGTCAGAGGTGTACCTGGGAGCAAGCGTGGAGGTGTACCTGGTTGTGTCGGAGCTGTGCCTGGGAGTGTCACAGGTGTGCCTGGGAGTGTCACAGGTGTACCTGGAGCAGTCAGAGGTGTACCTGGAGCGACGGAGGGCACTGGGAGTGTCAGAGGTACCTGGGAGGTTGGGGTTTACCTGGGAGTGTCTGAGGTACCTGGGTGTGTTTTGGAGTAAAATTAGGAGTGTCGGAGGTGTATCAGGGAGTGTCTGAAGTGTACCAGGGAGTGTCAGTGAGTACCTGGGAGGCTGGGAGGTGTACCTGGGAGGCTTGTGGGAGGTGTACCTGGGAGTGTCAGGTGTACCTGGGAGTGTCAGAATTATACCTGGGAGTATCAGAGGTGTACTTGGGAGTGCCGAGGTGTACCTGTAGTGTCGGAGGCACTGGGAGGTCGGAGGTGTACCTGGGAGCAAGCCGGGAGGTACCAGGAGTGTTGGAGGTGCACCTGGGAGTGTCGGAGGTGTACCTGAGTGTCAGAGGTTTACCTGGAGACTGGAGGTGTTCCTGGGAGTGTCAGAGGTGTACCTGGAGTGTCGGAGGCATGCTACCTGGGAGTGTCACAGGTGCACCTGGGAGCAGTCATAGGTGTACCTGGCAGTGTCAGAGGTGTACCTGGGAGTGTAAGAGGCGTACCTGGGAGTGTCAGTGTGAGCACCTGGGAGTGTCAAGGTGTACCTGGGAGCACGGGAGTTGTACCTGGGGATATCGGAGGTGTTCCTGGGAATATCGGAGGTGTTCCCAGAATATCGGAGGTGTTCCTGGGAGCATCAGGAGGTGTGGCCTGGCGTCACAGGTGTGGCCTGGGAGGTCACAGTGAGTGGCCTGGGAATGCCCAAGCAGGTACCTGGGAGTGCTGGGGAGGTGTACCTGGGAGTGTCAGAGGTGTACCTGGGAGTGTCGGAGGTGCACCAGGGAACGTCAGAGGTGTACCAGGAATGTCAGTGAGTAATTTGGAGGTTGGGAGGTGTACCTGGGGAGGCTGGGAGGTGTACCTGGGAGTGTCACAGGTACTCTTAGGAGTGTCAGGAGGTGTGTACCTGGGAGTGTCTGAGGTGTACATGGAGTGTCAGAGGTGTACCATGGCAGTAAGCTATGGTGTACCTGGGAGTGTCAGCGGTGTACCTGGGAGTGTTGGGGAGGTGGCACCTGAGAGACGAGATGTACCTGGGAAAGCCAGAGGTAACCTTGGGAGGTTAGAGGTACCTGGGAGTGGTTAGGGTGTACCTGGGAGTGTCGGAGGTGTAACCTGGGAGAGAGCCGGAGGTGTACCAGGAGCAAGTCGGAGGTGTACCAGGAGTGTCTGGAGGTGCACCAGGGAGTGTCAGTGGAGTTGCTGGAGTGTCAGGGGAGGCACCCAGAGCAGTCAGGGGTAACCTGAAATTAGGGTGGGGTGCACCTGGGAGTGTCAGAGCACCTGGAGCACGGAGGCAATCTGGAGGTCGGAGGTGGGCATCTGGGAGAGTCGGAGGTGTACCAGGGGAGTGTCGGAGGTGCACCGTGGAGTGTCGGAGGTGCAAGGCGGAGTGTCGGAGGTACCTGGGAGTGTCAGAGGTGTGGCCTGGGAGAGTCGGAGGTGTC